>NW_022990023.1:5610073-5618277 GCF_902827175.1 Gymnodraco acuticeps | reverse complement strand
GAAGAAGAAGAAGAAGAAGAAGAAGAAGAAGAAGAAGAAGAAGAAGAAGAAGAAGAAGAAGAAGAAGAAGAAGAAGAAGAAGAAGAAGAAGAAGAAGAAGAAGAAGAAGAAGAAGAAGAATGAACAATGAAAACCAGCTGCATGTAAGCGGTGTATGTGCAGCATGATTAAGGGGAAAATGTTCTTATAGCTTTGTTGAATTGAAAAGGTGTCTTTAGAAAACACTGTCAGCGTTGAAAATGCATGCACACTTCCGATATGTTTCAAAGAAGTCAAGTAAAACTGGACTCCATTTGTGGATTCTTCATCTTCATTCAGAGTTAAAGTTAAACCAAAAAAAGAGCTATATACTCTGCTGTTAGCCCTCTGTACGTCTTTGCCCTTTTCTCCATAAACTGCCAGAATAATATTTCACCGTTTTGCCAAAAATATATAATTTGACAACTCCTTGCTAGCCCTGTCTGCTCTTTGATACTGTGGATGTTTATCAGACTTGTTTTTTACTTTACTGCAGAGATGGAAGTTCAGAAAAAACACGAGAGCAGCCAAAAAGCCATGTAACAGCCGCAGAGATGGGAATGACTTCTCCAAGATTTGATCAAGAAACATTGAGTTATCACACCGAATAGAGGGCCTATTTGTTGTTGCACAGGCTTGTTAAATCTTCTTACTGCACCCTGAACCTGAGTCGTTCTGCAAACTCTCTTTTTGCTGAACCACTGTGTTGAATCTGTGTCTTCTTCCCAGGTACATCTATCCTCCATGAGCCTCAGAGTCCAGATTCAGGGGCTCTTTTTGGGGGGATTTCTGCCTCCATAACAACCCTTACTCCTGTCCTCCTCCTCCTCCTCTTGAATTGTTGAATAATGCTGCTAAACTGGGCTCAGATTGAATCTCCTGTCCGTTCGGTTTCACCTCAGAGTCGAGATCAGTCGGCTTTCCCTTCTCCTCATCCTCTGCCGGCGCCTTGCTGCGGATTTAGCTTTCCTCTGATCCAGCAGCAGCAGGACCGGCGGCCCTCGCTGTGTGACGGCTGCAGGAGGGGAGTCGGGCCAGCGGGGAAGTGGGATACCCCCAAGTGTGCGCTCTGCAATTGTTGTCCTGGCGATACTGGCCGTAGTGCTGGTTGCCAGGGAGATGGCGGTTTGCTTGTCTGACCCGTTCCCCCTCGTGCTGTCACCGGCGTTATTGATGCACGCCGCTACTTGGCTTTGTGGGAGTGCAGGAGGGAGGTCGGAGAGGACAACGGTTAATGAGTTCAGGAGGAACGGGGACTCTCCCTGCTCTCTCTGTTTCCTCATCACCACCTCTCTCTTTTCTCTCCCCCCCTATCTTCCTCCCCCTTCATTTCTCATGGGTGTCTGTCTTGTGCGAGTGTGCATTAAGAATGTGGGTTTCTCATGATCCATCATGGCAAAATGCACTTTCCCTCTCCTTCAAAACACACCAAAAAACCCTGGGAAACACACACACACACACACACACACACACACACACACACACACACACACACACACACACACACACACACACACACACACAGATGATCACACAGCTAAACGGCATACAGACGGTGCACTCACAAAAACATGTTCTCCTACACCTTTACTCGAAAAGTGTAACTGACTCATTCGCAACCGCTCCTTTCCCGCTCACTTACACACACACACACACACACACACACACACACACACACACACACACACACACACACACACACACACACACACACACACACACATGCTGCCCTGCTGTTGTGCCTGAAGGTAGGAGAGCTAGCAAGATTAATAATGACCCCTGACTCCCCGTAGACAGACCCAAATATACACAGTTTGGAGAGAGAGGGAGAAAGAGCGAAGGCAAAGAGAGTGAAGGGAGGTGAGGCCAAATAGTGACTAAAAATACACAGTTTAGACACAAAGAGAGAGAGGAAACGTATACAGTTTAGAGAGTGACCGGGATGACGAACGGGAGGCCAAACATGCAGAATCTGGCGAGAGGAGTTGTGGATGGAGGTGGAGAGATGATGTCAGCATTAATTGGGCTTTATTACATTTTTTCTGTGTAATGACGCCTTAAAACTAGGAGTCTTTTTTTTTTCAAAGATCAGGATGTGTGCTAAGCATAGTGCTAAGGGGACCTGCTAGTGGAGCACGCTCATTAACGGGGGGGCAGACCCTTCACGCGATAGCAGAGCGCACAGGTACAGGAGGGGTAGTTAATCGATCGCAGATGGCGTCGTGCTTGCGGACGGATAAACAAAGATTAAACCTAAATGTGTTGAGAAATATACTTTGGCGGACGTTCATATATGTGTGGGAAACCCTGCCATTTCTACGCCGTCCTATGAGATCACATTGATTCATTATAGTTAAATTAGCGTGTTAATGATCAACAACCCCAGATGAGCCCTGTATCCAGTTTGTATGCTAAGCTAAGCAGACAAGCGGCTAGCCATAGCTTCATATTTAACACACAGATTGGCATATTCAGAATTTTTTTTTAAAACAATGTCATTAATCTGTTTTTGTGTTAATGTTCCCAGACGACTTCTGAATAATCCTATAATTTAATTGAATTCGGCACTAGCTGAGAGCGCTAGGTTAGACGCAAATTGTTTTCACGCGTAACCCGGGTTTTCTATAAAAGCTTAGTGTGAACGTGGCCTAAAGAGAGTGACGGCAAGAGCATTTGCTTTGACAGCGTGTTACTACCTCTCACTTTCTTACGCTAAGGCGCTCTCCGAGAGTTTTTTCAGCTGTCTCCCCCTCTCTCTTACACACACATAAACACACAAACACACAGGCTTGTATGCATGCATGCTTGTGCACAGACACGCACAAAAAACTCTGATACCAGCGGCATTATGCAGAAAAAAAACAGGCGATACACACACACACACAAACACACACACAGAAGCAGCGGCATGGATTAATGTGTTTGGCTCAACTATTTCATTTATTACTGTCGAAGGTCTTTTATGATGAGGGCATTTTTCAGGTTGCTAACCATTATTCCCTCTAAGCCTGAGGCTCATCAAAGGACTGTGTGTGTGTGTGTGTGTGAGAGATTTACCCAGCCTTATGGTTATGGTTATGGTCTAACCAAGTAGTCAGATTTTTTTCTTTCTATTCTTCGGGGGATTCACTTTGCCATTTCTGACTGTACTTAATGCTCCCACCCCATTTGTCAACACAAGCCTAAGCACCTCGAAGGCCTGTTTGTTTTGCAATGAAAGGTTTTTTTTCTTGCACCTCTATCATACCTTGAAATATTGCTGAGTGTGCTGTATCCATCAACACACCGAAAGTGTCCAAGAGAGGGTACAAAAAAAGAGGGAAAGCGAGTAAAGAGAGAGACCACACCACTCCTCTCTCTCCCCCCCCCCCCCCCCCCCCCCAGTGTATTAAGATGTGTTTACACAGTACTCGGATCATCTACGGCACAAATTACATGCACATACAGATATAAACTCAAACCAGATGGCGTTGCTTCTCATCTGAATAATGGTTGGTGTTCGGTTCCGTTTTCATGTGGGGGACTTTGCCGTCGCCTCGAGTGTAAATTAATGAATTGGTTTATTCTTGGTTTTCATTGTTTGCAGAGGGACATTTGTTTTCTGGCCAGTGGGCTCATGTGTGACAGTAATGCAATAGTTAATTGAAATAATGTTGGGTGTTGGAGCCCATCATCATCATCATCATCATCATCAGTAGCTTGCCTTCCAAGTCTGCATCATCATGCCATATACAAATATAAGATAAAAAGTTTAATTGGCTCAACTTTTTTTATGGTTAGAAGCCTGAAAGGAAGTCTGTGGTTAACACAAGCCTAAGAGATGTTCATGTTTTGTTCTCCGACATAAGATACGTCAATAATTAACTCGCTCGTGAATGTCCGAAAGCAAGTGACTGAAAGAGACTTCAAAACAGCATCATGCTGACGCGAGTCCACCTTTAGTTTAGCAGTGGTCGGCTAACTGCACTCACAACACACACACACAAATTATCATAGCACTTGCAAAGGGTAAAACGCAACCCAAACAACACTGCCATGCAAATAGCCTCTTGGTGCAGTTGTGCTATTTGCACATATTTCAAGTAGGTTATATGCATTCATTTGGCTCAAAATTGGCCTTATTATCAAATGCACATTGAGGTATATAACAAGACACGTGAAGACATGTCGATTTTCAGGACTGCTTTGAATAGTAACAAAATAATGAATCAATGGAAAACCAGGAACATTTTCAGAAAGGTTGACATCTTGGTAATAAAAGAGTTCGTATGTGGCTTAAATGTGAGTCCAACACACACAAAAGATTGAAAAAAATAAAATCTTTCCTGCTTTAATTTACCGGATGAAAGGTATTTCGAGTCAAAGCTCAGCCACAGAGATTAGACAAAATCGTACTTTAGGGAAAGCTGTTAACATTTGTAGAAATACAAAATTGACCACAGATTTGAATCAACCTCTCAAACCTCCTCCGACACCGGGTCAACCCAAGCTGTACAGTGTGAGGAACACAAAGCTGGCATTCAGGCCTGCCATTCACAAGCAGTCTATTACCAAGGCCACCGCACAAAGATGCAGTCGGTGTAAGGAGCAAAAAAACCTGGAGCCCTGAGCAATGAAGATGTAATAAGATGTAATGAGCTGCCTTCATTTTTCTCTTACAGGTGTCATGAGAGTCAGCTCATGGTCTCTCTGTATGGCTTTATAACCGCTGAGGAATACAGCGGTGCAGGAATGATTCTTAAAACCTGGAAATGAGTTAGCATCTCAACACTTTTGGTTTCCTCGTATAAAAGTCTATGGGTTTTTAGTAAAAAGCCTGAAATAAGGGCTGTGGAAAACACAAGCTTTAGCTAATATTATATTGCTATCATATGACGTAAAAATATGTCAGTAAACACCACTGGTAATCGTCCCAAGCTTCTATATGTCATAAAAATGGCGGTCGCTATCAAGTGGCTAAATGTCATAGCCAAACATTAGCCGCCTTTAGCTTAGCGGTGGTGATGTTAGCTTTTTAGTTTGGCGATTGCATTTAAGCTTCGGAAATGAAAATGTTAAAAGTGGTGTTCATTTGTAGAGATTACCCTGATGAATACGATGTGTAAGTATCATAAACGTATTTCTGCAAATAGCCACAATTCAATGGAAAAATCCCATTGGCTATTATTAATGGATTCAGTGCAATGGTAACTTCTGGGTTGGCCTACACAAATAAGTTATCAATGCTCCACTCCATACTAGGCCATTTGAGTGCACCATTTCCGCCTAGTCCATGATGATGTCTGCGTGCACACCACTAGAGAAATTCAGATTTAAGTAAAAAAAGATTCCATCAGTTCAGTGCAGGAAGGCATCTTTGTCAACATTCAAAGAACTGGAAGACAATAATATTGATTATAATAATATTGATTATAGCTATTATAGTAAACTAATCCTGAACAATTATGTACTTGTATTAAAAGTAAAGAGTTCCTGTCTGTAATCTTTCAATCAAAAGCTTAATGTTGTATTATTTGTTTTGATTATCTCATTTTCTGAGTTCTAGGTCTTTCTCCATGGAAGTGTATTGCGTTTCAGTTTACTCGTACACAGTGTTTGCTCAACAGGAAGGAACAATAGGGTGTTTCTTTATTATAAGAGGTTAGAGTTAAAATAACGAAAACACAGGAAGTTGGAAGTCTAAACTACAATAATGCATCATAATTGTTCTTGTTAAATATCTGGTAAGACTAGTTTTCCCACAATGGCCAACCTTAACAAGACAGTTAATTGACCTGTTGCGTGACAAACTATGAGGACGTTGTTTATGACTGTTTCGGCTCTTACTCACATTTCACTGGTATGGCATTTAAGACATTCACAATGCGGTTTGTGATAGATATTTCCCTGGGAATACGGGCAATGTGCAGTATGTTGTGTGTGAGGAGACACATACAGTATATGCTATATCAGCATTAACGGTTTAATATTGTTACACCTATACCTACACCTAAGGGCATTAGGAACTTGATTGAATGCAATTTGTTTGGGTTGGGTTGTTTTTAAAGGTCCCCTATTAACCCCTATAGGTCTCAGATATATACAAAACATGTCTCTGAAGTGTTTGGCTCCAAACACCAAACAGATCATTGCAGCATTACCCATAATCCCCTCTGTTTCAGCCCTGTTTCCAAAGTGCTGATTCTCTGTCTGTTACTTTAGATGAAAATAAGGAGCCCCTCCCCACGCCCCTCTGAGAGATATCTGGTTAGAAAGAACACAATGGTGCTCTAGGAGGAGATTCAGGTGATAAGGTGGGGGGGGGGGGGGGGGGGTTACCTTGGTTGCTGATTGGCTAATGGTTACACAAGACAAAACATCGTTATGACATCATAAAGTGGCCAAAATCTGATCAGCTCATTTTCCGAGGTTTTAATATAAATGGATCAGGACAAAAAGAGAGAGAATCTTTGTTCCTGAAGCTTTCAGAGTCTCTTTACACAGAGGTGACACATGTTGATGTAGAAAATACATGAAGAAGTGGATTTTGCATAATATGTCCCCTTTAATACTTAATGCTCTTTTTGCTACCCAAAAAGGTTTAAGGTTCAATACTTACAAACAACTGTTGTATGTGTACACTACATGCTTTTTCGTAACATTATAATCCTGCTAGTTATATCCTGATTACATAATCCCGTTAAATGTAATCCATTACTCCCCATGCAAGGCTATCACAACACATTCAAGAGTCTGCGGTTTGTCAGAACATCAGTAACACTTTGTAAAGATGGCAGATCAGTGCTGCTGAGGATATTTTTTTCTTCCTAAACTGGTGAGTAATGCTGATTGACGCTGGGGGAGGGGATTGTAGGCTTCCCCATCCGCCACGTACTTTAACCTCAACCCTGATGTATTGTTTCATATTAACTGACCAGACTTCCCCACTGAAACAGCTGTAAGTGTGATCTTTTATTATATGTATTATCATTTATGGTAATAATTGAACATATATGCAAGATGTTACAGTCCTACTATATCATTAAAAGTTAAGTTACTACCATGTATTTTCATGTTAGAAAAATATATAAATAACCATGTTTTTCAAATCTACAGCAACGTATTTACAGCATATTTGTGACCTTTTTTGTTACTTTGATTGTTCATCTTCACTTATTTGTAGCATTTCTGATTTCTGGATGGCAACTATTTCATTTCTTTACATGAGATTTACTCTAAATAGCAAAAAAAAAACTGTTTTAACAAGCAATGTACATTTTCTCTTCATTATTATGTCAATCTTCGTGCAGAACCAATGGCAGCGATGACAGCAGGAAGTGGCCGCCTTTCTGGTGCTATTTCCTGTGGCAGGTAAAGATCTGCCTTATTTGTATTGTTGTTAAAAAGTTGTTGATTATTTCCCCGCAGAGAGTGTTAATCAAGCCTGTTTGTGTTTTATTTCAGTTCAACTGTCATCCGGATGTGTTTCCTACTCAATCAAAGAAACATGTGGCGTTTAGGGGCTCATCGGTACGGTTTCGCTGCTCCTTCGAACATACTCAACTTAATCTGAATTCCTTCTAATTATCAGAAGGGGGCGACTCCACAAAAGAGTGCAATTGTAAAAGTAAATGATCCTATATCACTTAATTTATTACGCATTAAACTTTTACATGAAGAGTTTGTGGTCTCAATTGCTATTTTCAACTATTTTTCAATTATGTTAATTTTGTAACTGATCAACTGTGCCAACCCAAGATGTGATTAAAAAGTATTGAAGCCTCAGTACAAAAGTAAACAAGGCAAGGCAAGGCAAGGCAAGGCAAGGCAAGGCAAGGCAAGGCAAGGCAAGGCAAGGCAAGGCAAGGCAAGGCAAGGCAAGGCAAGGCAAGGCAAGGCAAGGCAAGGCAAGGCAAGGCAAGGCAAGGCAAGGCAAGGCAAGGCAAGGCAAGGCAAGGCAAGGCAAGGCAAGGCAAGGCAAGGCAAGGCAAGGCAAGGCAAGGCAAGGCAAGGCAAGGCAAGGCAAGGCAAGGCAAGGCAAGGCAAGGCAAGGCAAGGCAAGGCAAGGCAAGGCAAGGCAAGGCAAGGCAAGGCAAGTTTATTTATTTATATAGCACTTTTCAACACAAGGCATATCAAAATGCTTTACAAAAAATGAAAGACATTAAGAAAATGGCATTTAAAATCAGTCATTAAAAAGAAAAGAT
>NW_022990023.1:5597573-5605073 GCF_902827175.1 Gymnodraco acuticeps | reverse complement strand
TAAAGAGGCCCTTTTATGCTTTTTTAGGTTTTCCATTTCCTCTAATGTGTCTCCCACACACTGCCGGAAATGCCTCAAATTATTACAGGACATATTTTGCAAATTTTTCAGTTCATATTTTAGGGTAGTGTGTGGAAGAGAAACTCCCTCTGGAGGGAGCTTTGGGATTTTAGCCTTTGAAGACCATTTACATGCACTAAGCCATAAATGTTGGGCGGCTATGGCTCAGTGGTTAGCGTGCTGGACTTCGAATCAGGGGGTAGCAAGTTCGAGTCTCACTGCAGTCAGCATGTCGTTGTGTCCCTGGGCAAGACACTTCACCTCAAATTGCTCCGGTGGGGATTGCCCACAGTACTGAATGTATGTAAGTCGCTTTGGATAAAAGCGTCTAACAAATGACATGTAATAAAATATAACACAGTACAGGAAAGGCAAACCCCAAAAAGCATCATAGCATCATACAGCATACTACATACTGTAGTACTACATACTACATACTGTATGTTATATGAGTAAACTACAACTTCTGGTTTCAAGTAAAGAAATAACAAAGGAGACATCATGGAAAATAGTTTGATAATAATAAAAGACTTGTGTAATTATCCTGTCGCTGCGGGGAATCATAAGTCATGCCGGCGTCACTGTTGACAGATCTTTAAAAGAATAGGTATGAAAAGAGAGTACAAACCTTCAATCATCCCTTAACAAACAGTCATAAACACAAATGTCTGTTGCATTTGCATACTATGAAGATTAGCTGGAAACTCCTATAGAGTCTGACTGTGTTTTTGATCTAGGATCATCATGTGCAACAGGACTCCAATGTGGGCAACTGCTTCTCTATTATTATCTCTATTTATTTCTCTATACGGTTTCATAAAGAAGGGAAAGATAACCTTGAAGTAGATCATGCTGCTCTGACAGTTTTACGATTAACTGTGTTTGTAGACAGTTAGGCCAAACGCCCTTAAATGGTGCACCTGTCCTTTTATCACCGTTCAAATAAAAAACACACCTCTTATTAGATACTCTAAAGAGGCATTTAATGTAAAAACGTACTCATCATATTCAACCAAATACAAGCTTCTGTCTGTGGTGACTTTGTAGATTTTAAATTGATTTCATCATAAGCGTGTCTTTATCTTGTGTTCAACTACACCCACAGAGGTCAAAATGTACGAGCAAATTGAAAAAGAAAATGTCTCATACATCTGGATAAATAGTTCTGTATTGTAACTTTATATTGATGGATTGGGTTTGTGAGCAGATGTCTTTTTCTATAACCAATCTGATTAAGTAATAGAGTCCTTGCTGCATTTTAAATGTAAGTTTAATAAAGCCCAGTTGTAACTCTATTGCTACTCACCTGATACATTTGACTAATTATTATGTTAATAAAGTCAGATCCACTTTTTATATTATTTATACATAAGCAGGTTTCAGGTCATACAGTCATACACCAAATGAATACACTAAGCAAGGCTAATCTCCTTATTTATCAAACCTTCAATTATTTAAAATAGACCTCCATAAGGAAATAGGAGCATTTGTATTTCTATTTGCAAAGGGACTTAATTAACATTCAGACTAATTGAAATGAATTCGTTTTTTATCAGCAGTCCCTAAACCTGATAATATAATGTGTACAACAATTCAAAACATATAGACAACCGAGTTTAACAACATGAGAAAACAATACATATTCTGTACTGAATGGAAAAGGCTATTATTCAGTTAAACGTTTAAACAAAATGCAAATTAAGTTCCTCAGTTGGTCAGGAATCCAATTTTCCAGCGAAGGATTTTGGAAGTGTAAAAGCCCGCCGCCTTTTCTACCCTTTCTGTTTCTGCCTCTTTGACAAACAGGGCTAAACAGCTGTGTTGGGGCTGACCCTTTGTAAACAGGCTGCAGCAGAAGAAGAAGAAGGCCAGGCCGGGGAGACAACTGAGGCTGTTTGCCATCAGGTGTGTGTGTGTGTGTGTGTGTGTGTGTGTGTGTGTGTGTGTGTGTGTGTGTGTGTGTGTGTGTGTGTGTGTGTGTGTGTGTGTGTGTGTGAAGATATCTCCCAACATTTGGACCCTGGAGATAACAACATGCCAGAGAAGGGGAGGCAGGGAGACAGACGGGGATGAGTGTATTTTCCCTGGGACCACCTAAGCCGCCTAATCAAGATATGACTCCCCATGCATGTGTGTGTGTGAGAGAGACAGACCCAGAGTGTGTGTGTGTGTGTGTGTGTGTGTGTGGCTGAGATAAAAGGAAGTGAATCAGAGGTTTCCCTCATCCTGATCCCCTGGAGCAGGTGAAGCTGTGTGTGCTGCCGCCTCAGCCCCCATCGCATCACCTCGACCGTGGAAACCTGCACAGAGTAATGAGCAGTGTGCTGTTGTGTCTATGCCACTCACTGTGCATGTGTGTGTGTCTATGGGGGCGCGTGATAAACGTTAGCGCTGTGATGTTGCATTAATTGCGTGCAGAGTCTTTGGTTCCCTCTCTGCAGTTAATGAAGACACGACACGTCGCTCATCCCTCTTTGAGTGCCACTGAGGCCTCCGCTGCATTTGAGCCCTGTAATTTGGCTTTTTAAATGAAATAAATGAGTTATCCGGGTGATCCTGAGGATTACGATTATCATTATTTTTCCCTTTAGTGACAAATGCCACGCTGTGATTGGTTAATGACTTTCTTCTGAGTGGCAGCCGTCCTATGGGGTCGTCCGGAGCGAGGAAAATGGAGAGGGAGTCGTAGGTGTCAATCTGTACGACTAATGAGGTGCAATTATATCACTGACTGTCTGTTGACATGACCCCAAACACACACACACACATTTACTCTTAGAGACCCAATTTTTGGCGGTTGAATGTTTGGATGTTAGCTGAACTGAAGCTCATTACTAAATACTGTATATTATTTTTGGGTCATTTATGCCCATCTGTTTTTAGGAGTAGACTTATGTTTATTTTCCATTCTGAGCTAGTGATTTCAAGGGGAAGTTCTCTGATTTTACACATCAAAGTCTTAGGGAGTTAACTATGTGAGTTTTAAACTGTCCGGACCAACCGCAAATCTGTGGAGTACCGCTTAAAGTTCATTAGTATTTCCATTTAAAGAGGCCCTTTTATGCATTTTGGGTTTTCCCTTTCCTATAGTGTGTTATATTGGTTTGTGTGCATGTAAATGGTCTGTAAAGGCTAAAATCCCAAACCCTTCCCCTCCCTGCCTCAAACCTCCCATTGGACTCCTTTTTTTACTTCGGTAACAAAGTGACATCACTACATAACACACACTTCTATTGGCCAGTGCTCCAACACATTGTACACGATAGGCTATGGGGCGGGACATCTCTAAGCGGTTGAACAATCACAACAGAGCCAGCCAGCTAACCAATCAGAGCAGACTGGGCTCTGGTTTCAGACAGAGGGTGAAAAGAGGTGCTGCAGCACAGGCAGTGTGAGAACAATAAAGAGCTTTTTGAACATTAAAGCATGGAGACATGTCACAGTAGAGACACTACATACAGATATGAACCATGCAAATGAATATAATAGGACCCCTTTAAGAAAATGAAATAATATAACCTTTATCTTTAAATCCTATTCATGCAGGTTCATCTTTCTTTGTTTATTTCTTTTTAGAAGTGTCTCATGATGCATGGTCCTTCAACCCATCACCTTGCATCCGTCATGTACATATCTGCATGGATGATAAGTGACAGTTAATAACTGTGCACTAATGGAGACTCTAAGTCTTTACGTCCTATGTAAGATCAGCTCAAGCAGCATTCACGGCACAGACAAGGTTTTTTCTTTTCTCCTCTCCTGCAGTTTGTAGAAAGCTTTCCACTCGTCCCTTTGTCTGTTGCTCTGAATGCTTCTCCCATTGTCTTGGACTTCTTTCAGATAATCTCATTTAGACTTCCCCTCTTGATTCTCAAGCCTCCTTCTCTCTCTGTCCCTCAGCGGAGCTCCCTGCCTCTCTCCCATGGCTCTGTCTTTCTCATTCTCCCTCTCTCCCCCTCTAAATGCACACAGTATTGATGTTTTTCTCTCCATCATGGCCCCTGTGATGCTTTCCCTCCTTTCAGTTCTCCCCCTTTGTCTCCTACCTTTTATTTGTCAAAGGTTCTCTGTAGTGTTTTCTCCCCAGGTATACTCTCCCTCCTGCACACAGATGTATAGATATACCAGGGGTTTGACAGAGTTTCTGAAGGCCAAGAACAATACGGATTTTTGTTCTCAAGCTGCTAATGGACAGTATATAAGTCAATGAACAATATTTATAAAAAATAGAATTGTGCACCTGACCCAATAGATGGAAAAAACAAAGGTAAGGCTGTTAGTTGACTTTATAAAATGCTTCTGCCTTTCCAATACACTCTGATACCTAAATGGCAGAATTGTGTGACAATGGATCCTAAAATGGCATTTGCCCTTTTAACACTAGAACCGTCAACGGGTACATTTGACCCGCAGCTGTTTTCTTGATTGTATGTCACCTTTTTTCAATAAAATATTCAAGTCTCCCAGTCTGTGACTTTTCCTGAAAGTGTGTCATGTAGCACCCTCTGTTGTTAAACATTGTCAATATGAAGTCAGATTGAAAAAATTGCCAAAATATTTCCATTTATACCCATCAGCGCCAGCGGGTAATATTTACCTTATAGAAAATGCAGTGATTCTCGCGCTATTGATCTCGCCCGTAAACATAAACATGACGTGTTGCTATAGCAACACCTGTTGTTTACTGCGGCTCCTTATAGATAGAGAGATAGATAGATAGATAGATAGATAGATAGATAGATAGATAGATAGATAGATAGATAGATAGATAGATAGATAGATAGATAGATAGATAGATAGATAGATAGATAGATAGATAGATAGATAGATAGATAGAGAGAGAGAGAGATAGAGAGACACCTTTAGCGATATTTTATACTTCATGCTATCTTAACACAGATATCATATGAAAGCTGAGAGTCCACAGATTCTATTGGTATAAGTTTCATCACTGAGCGATCAAAATTCACTGTTAACCCTGTGTTCTATTATGATAAATAAAAGAACATTGTACCTTGAAAATCAATGCATTCTAATAGCGGGTACATTTTTACCCGTTGGCGGTTTTAGGTATACAGCGACCCCTGGCGGTTCTAGTGTTAAGAGTACCAGCGCCAGGTGCATATTGTCAAATTGTTCAGTTTGAAATGCATGGTCAACGGTGTGAATTAAAACAAAACTATGTGGTTAAAAAGGAATTTTGTTACGATTAAAAAGAGGTTCACGTTTGGGCTAAAATAGGTACATACCGTACATTTGTTACATAATTACATTAAAGGGGCCCAATTCTGCTATTTAGTGTCTCTACTGTGACATGTTTCCATGCTTTATGTTAAAAAAAACTTTTTTTCACCCTCTGTCTGAAACCAGAGCCCAGTCTGCTCTGATTGGTTAGCTGGCCGGCTCTTATCCTATCACGTAATATGTGTTGGAGCGCTAGCCAATAGAAGCGCAAGTATAACATAGTGATGTCACTATGTTCACGAAGTAAACAAAGGAGTCCAATGGAGGCGTTTCATGCAGGGGGGAGTGTGTCGGAGAAAACATCCCTCTTGAGGGAACACAGGGATTAGCCTTTAAAGACCATGTGCATGCACGAAAAGCACTAGAGGAAATGAGTAAACTTTCACCCAGGACACATACAGTATGTCTCCTGGGTGAAATTCCTGTGTTTGTTCGTGAAAATGTTTCTCGCTTTCTTGTTCCCAAGATTCGCTCTTTCTCCTGAAACATTACTCATTGTATATCGTCATAGACTTTAGACACTCAACACCAGAAAAGATTCAACTCTTTTACCACATGACCAAAATGGCTTTGTAGTTAATCTGGGACGCAGCGCAGGATTAATTTACAGCGAAACACGTACATTGTGGCTGTGGCTTCAGGTATAACCTTCATGCTTCCGGCAACATTTAATTTTAAATAAAGATAATTTCAGCTTGATATATTGGCTTACCTGTAGTAAAACACAGACACAACCTTTGCCACCCTCTCTTTTGACCGTAAAAAGCCGCAGTAATGGAGAGCAGCACACCATATCAGGCTGTATTTTACATTTGCAACTATATCTCCCAACTAGCCAATCTAAAGTGGTGAGGCCAGATGAGTTCGGCTGTATCGCGGCCCATCTAGTCAGCAGTTGCTGGGCTGTATCTGAGCAGAAAGGATATTTAGGGAGAGACGAAGGGAGAGATGAATGATGGGTGGAAGGGAGGACGGACGAGAGAGTTAGAGATGTAAAAAGAGAAGGATCATGTACAAGAGAGGCCTTAAAGAGCGGAGAGGTTGGTTTCAGCATGTTTAAGAGCTTTGGCTACCGCTACTGCGACTGTGGTTTCTAGAGAATCGATGTGTGTGTGTGTGTGTGTGTGTGTGTGTGTGTGTGTGTGTGTGTGTGTGTGTGTGTGTGATAGGGGAGGTGAAAAGGATCCGGGTTATTTTCTTGGCATTTGATAGACAGTTTAACACCGGCTTGTAAAAACAGCAGAGCAAAATGTTCCACGTGCCAAAGGACAGGAGGAGGTCACACACACATGTACGCACACACTCACTCACGCACAATAAAAGTGAAGTGCGGAGTCTTATTTATTAGGGATCCCGCAGTGTGGGTGAACAGTCACTGGGTGGTAGGGCAGCTTGGGCTAAAACCAGATGATGTTTTCTTAACATTTCCCCTGATTGCCTCCAACATCTCCCATCTGTAATCAGATTTTCAACATGTAGGGGAAGCCTGTTAAAACCCTCCTGCTGGTGACCACACAGCCAGGCTATTGCAACAAATGAGATTAAGAGCAATATTTCAGGTTGGATTGTACGGGTTCCACAACTCATGACAAGAAAAATCAACTTGTTTGCACAATTGCAGATGGCACTCGGATTCGATGATGACATTTCCAGCAGAGTTTCATGCAATACTTTTCTTCTTCTGTAATATGGGACAGTAATTTATATCTCATAGTGTGGGTCATCAGCTACTCTAGTCCCCTCTTGCCTTTCACCTTCCACATCATCCAGTGAGGTAATTCTGTTGCCAACATTGCACAAACTTTCCGATTCATTTCACCCGACCTCTCCGTGTCCTCATTCCCATTCCAATCTTATCGGGACAATCTTGAACGAGAGTTACAACATTATCTGCATTTCGTCGGGTGATTGAGCAACTGATGCTTGATGGACACAGCCGGTTGGTGGATGACATTTTGTTATTCTAGGAGAAAAAGTAGAGGTTTAAGCAAATTATGAACTAAGTTGAAAGCATGTTAAGTGAAAATGTGTCCGTTTTAATGCAGGTATCGACAATCGTTACTCATATAGAAGCACACAATAAAATACAACGTGATGTTTTCAAAGAAGATATTGAATGATCGCGGTTGACCTTCAATAAATCAGATCTGGACTCAGACGCTATGAAGATAAAGGTGGAAGAACATCCAGAGTTTT
>NW_022990023.1:5577573-5592573 GCF_902827175.1 Gymnodraco acuticeps | reverse complement strand
AATAATGTAATACAATACATTATTTTTTATATATTTTTATATATTTATATATGTATATTTATATAGAGAAGCAAAGAGTGTGCAAAGCTGTCATCAAGGAAAAAGGGGGCTAATTTGAAGAATCTCAAATATAAATAATATTCTGGATTTTTGAACACTTTTTTCTTTACTAGATAATTCCATATGTGTTATTTTATAGTTGTGATGTATTCAGTATTAATCTGCAAAGTAGAACATTATTAAAATAAATAAAAACCTTCGAATGAGAAGGTACTGTATATATATATATATAGTTACAACCGGCCCTTTGAGTGTAACCATAATGCTAATGTGGCCCACGATGAAATTGAGTTTGACACCCCTGTTTTAGATGTATTTTTGACCATGGGCTAATGTTCGGGTTAGGGTTAGGTGTATGCATGGAAAGTGAGATTGGTTATCGTTTAGGTTCATTTCAGAGGAAAAGAAGGACAAATCAAGACTTCTGCATCCCCAGAAAATAAATATTGCATCCAGGAAGTCCCGGCTCCTGGCCAGAATAGTCGTAAATATTTTCAAACATATTCGGTAAATAAAGTTTCCGGTTTAGGTTTTTACGTGTTGATTTGTTTGTCTCAGACTTACTGGCTGAGAGGTCTATCTTTGGATGGAGCCAGGCTAGCTGTTTCCAACTGCCCTCAGGTTTACCGCTAAACTAAGCTAAGCTAAGCTAACGCTCTTTTAGCTGTATCTTAATACTCATTCGAGAGGAGTATCGATCTTCTCATCTAACTCTGTTTTCAAAATGTCTAAGTATTTTAAAATACTTAATTCTCTTTACAACACAAATAATTTCTTTCCGCTGCAAAAATACACGTTAACAGTCACATTTAACAACTGCTTCTGTTCCTCTTATTGCTGTCAATGAACGAGTAACAGTGAGATGTGATACAGGATTAATTCAATGTGGAAAATGCTTGAGAAAATCTGATGAAATGAAGGGAAATGCAACCCGACTGTCTGCCCGCTAACATCACAATTATTGCGTCAGTTGAAATTTAAAGTGGCAACAGAAGCATGTGAGGAGATAAATCCTCAAACACTGACACCGTGTTAAGGTTACATGTTAATTTATTGTACGTATTACATACAGACAGGTGTACCATTACATGTATTTTGATGACCCCCCATAGTGGAGCTGACAACTTGCAGGAGGAAAGAACATACATGGCTGTCAGTGGAAGCTATGTGTGTGTGTGTGTGTGTGGCCTAGCATTACTATACTTGTGGGGACCTAAATCTGTTTACACAGTCACGTGTGGGGACTCGCCTCCCTTATGGGGACAAAATGGAGGTCCCCATGAGGGGAATCATTAATTTTTGGGTGAAGACTTTAGGGTTAGGGTTAGGATAAGGGTTAGGGTTAGGCATGTGTTGGTTATGGTTAGGATAAGTCTCCAGGAAATGCATGTAAGTCAATGTAATGTCCCCTGAAGTGATGTATATTTGGTATGTGTGTGTGTGTGTGCACCAGTTGTTTTATATAAATACACTGTAGGCCTACGTATATTTTTTCCTGCTGTCGCTGGGGTAGTTGGCCAGCGTAGCAAATCAAGTTTCTCTCACACACACACATATATAAATTCCAGCCTGCATCCAGATAGTATCATAAATATCATACACACACACACACACACAAATTCCCACACAGCAGCTATCTGGTGTCTGTGGCTCAGGTTGCTGTGTCCACTAAGACTTTACAGGATGTCTGACCTATTCTGACCGTCGCTGCGGCCAAGACTCCTCTACTATTCCAAATATCAAATACCAACATCAGCAATAACCACCAGCACTGCTCCGAGTAGCTACAACCTGGTGTGTGTGTGTGTGTGTGTGTATGTGTGTGTTGCCTGCATTAAGAGTGGAGAATCACGGTGGTTTTTCTGCAGATTTGAGTTACATTTTGTGGATTAAGGGGTCACGGAGGGAGTTTGACCCTAGATGAGCCCGAGCCAGCAAACCCGCTATAAAACACTCCTCATCTCCTGCTCTTCCTCTAACCCCCCCCCCTGCTCTTTATGCCTTTCTTATCTTTCCTGTTCAGCTTATTTTTGTACTTTAATTTATACCTTTTTCTTGCTCCTTCTCTTTTCTTTATAATGTGGAACCACAATGTGTTTTATATGTACATTTTTTTAATCAATATTCTCACATTTACAATAATTTAAGTGAATTTAAATGTGTAAAACTGGTTTGAAAACATATGTTCTGTTTTCATTGCCTTGTTTTATTCACATATAAAAAAAATGTTTTGTCAATTTTAAAAAGTGAGGTTTAAAAAATTGGTTTTCCTTTTCAGTAACTATCGACACAGCATTTATAATTTAGGTAAACACACATATAACATTCTGAAAATCCTTATATTTATTATATATTATTAAATTATTAATTAAAGACACAAAGACAAACAAAAAAATTAGAGCATGGAAAACTGTGACAGTTTTGTGAGTCAACTAAATTAACTAAAAATAAAAATAATACATACATTAAATTGATATTGTGCATTACATATTTTACTCAATACACCAATGGGTTTAAAAATTAAAGAAACAACGTGTTTCTTAAAAACGTGTTTCTTAAAAGGGCCCATTGAAGCCATATCTTTTGACTCATATTAGATAATAGGATTAAACATTTGTTAATGGTAATTTTAACTATGTTAGATCCACTGGCAATCGTATACTCACAAATTACTGAAACCTTCAGCTGATATCTTGATTGGGAAACTGCTCCAATGTTGAACTTAAAATATTGCTACACATAAACCTTTCTGTAAAATATATAGTCGACTACATCCCTTTTTTTTTCAACTTTACTCTCTGTAACAGGCCAGAAAGTGAAACAAGTGGTAAACCTGCAGGAAGCCGGAGAACAGAGGAGGTTTGTTGGTGTTGTAATGTAGGAGAACATGGACAG
The DNA here is from genome assembly GCF_902827175.1 of Gymnodraco acuticeps. NCBI lineage: Eukaryota > Metazoa > Chordata > Actinopteri > Perciformes > Bathydraconidae > Gymnodraco > Gymnodraco acuticeps. The sequence goes on along the minus strand of NW_022990023.1, from coordinate 5,589,618 downwards.
GACTTCCACTCTGCCAAGAATCCATGATTTATGTAAGCCTACCATCTGTTGCCACAGAATACGTTGCACAACTACCAATGAGTCAGATTGGCTATACGGTCATCTACAATGTCTCACACACACACACCAACCACACACACACAGTAAGATGGATAGCGGTGGCGAGCTCACAGAGGCTCATATGAACAATGGATGAGGTGAGAAAGAAGACTGCTGATCTCCTTACTCCCACTCTGAGTGACCTGAATACACCCCAGCGCGCGCACACACACACACACACACACACACACACACACACACACACACACACACACACACACACACACACACACACACACACACACACACACACACACACACACACACACACACACACACACACACACACACACACACACACACACACACACACACCATGTATACATCACTTCAGGGGACATTACATTGACATGCATTTCCTGGAGACTTATCCTAACCTTAACCAACACATACCTAACCCTAACCCTTACCCTTAACCTAACCAAGTCTTCACCCTAAAATTAATGATTTCCCTTATGGGGACCTCCAATTTGTCCCCATAAGGGAGGCGAGTCCACACACGCACACACACACACACACACACACACACACACACACACACACACACACACACTGATTGAGCGCTTCTCAATAGCCTTTAGATTCCCCTACACTGGTGTCATGCCTCAGATGTGACGTCTTTGTTCCCACCCGTCAGACCCCCACCTTAAAAAACTGAAGAAACACAATTAAAAAAAACTGCCACACCTTTCCTTGACACCTTGACCCTTCACACTCACACACACTCACACACACATCGGCTCGTGGCATGTTTGCTCTTACGACGTGAAAGCCCTCTCTCATTAACCCAGAGGGCACCCCCAGCCTCCCATTGTGCCCCTATCTCCCGCAGCATTCTGGGTAAAGTAGTTTAACAATGTCAACCAGATAAGCCCAATGCAAACGTGCTGATAAGCAGTGAAAGACTGCACTTAATGTGTGTGTGTTTCTTGAAGGCGTTGCTTGATTGAGGAGCCAATGAGGAGGATGTAAAAGACCAACAGTGAGCAGAATGGGTATATATATGTGTGTGTGTGTGTGTGTGTGTGTGTGTGTGTGTGTGTGTGTGTGTGTGTGTGGTCACCCTGGCAGGCGCACAGTTTCATATCTTTGTAATAACAATCTAAACTGCAGAAACAGCTAAACACAGAATACAAAAGAAAAGCAAACACACATCCCGCTGGACAAAGAGTCTGTGTGATTTCAAAATGGCCAAGGACCATTAGCAAAGTTATTCAGACAAAAAAAGTGACTCAACTTTTCCTGTATTGACAAGTTAAGCAGAAGGAGAGAGATCCGCTCGCAGAAAAGAAAAAGGGTCCGAGGAGTGGAGGGGCCCACATGTAAGAGAAAAGAAAACGCAGCTCAGTGAAATAAAGTTTACGGCCGATGTCCAAGGCGACGCTGAATCTCGAGCGTTTCTTCGCCGGCTGCCACGAGGCCACTGCACTGTAATGCGAGGTCAAAGGTAAATCCTCTATCCAGACTTTAATGTCGCAATGAGCCGCGTCACAAAGGCTCCGCTGCGATAAAAAGGTGTGAATATTTCACAGGAATTCTCAAATAAAACGCAGTCCCAGAAACTCCACTTAAAGGAAGCTGAAAATCAATAAAAGTACACATAAGTAACTAAGTATATTTACTCAAGTACTAATAATTTCAAGGGACTTCTATATTACTTGAGTATTTCCATTTGTTGCTACTTCAGAGGCAAATGGTGTACTTTTACGCCACGACATTCCTTTAATACCTTTAGTTACTTTGCAGATTTTGATTAATAATGAGCAATATAATCAACTTTAGACTTTAGTTACCTGGAGTATACAAAGTCATTAAGACTAGCTGCATCCTTACCAGCTTTGATAACACTTCATCAATAATTAAAACATATATATATTATTCTGAAATGGAGTAATGTGCATACTAATGAGTAGTATATATTGATGCTAAAACTTTTGTTCTTTTACTAGAGTAACATTTTGAATGCAGGACTTTTACTTGTAACAGAGTATACTATACTTCTACTTTTACTTAAGTACAAGATCTGAGTGTTTCTCCCTCCTAAAGAAGAACAGGAATGCATGGAGACTGCGTGGATTTACATCAGACTGTACACAAGACAAGCTGTTTGGTGAGCACATGAGCTGCATGTTTGCATCACACACACACAATTGTAAGCACACACCCATGCACAAGTATTTGAAATCTTGGCAGGCCGAAACCCGATATGGTCGCTTTGTTCTCTTAATGGTCCTGTTCCGTTTTTATTATCCTGAATACCTGACCCACCTGTACACCCAGGTGCCTTTACCCTGCGCGTCGTCTCTCAGGAATCAAGGGAAGATACAGTTTCCCTTTCTATCCCCATTCTTCCCCTTCTATCGACAGCTACAGTTTCAAATTGCTTCCTCCTCTCATGTGTTTCTTCCTTTCTCCCTCCCCCTCCTTATTCTTTCTCCTGCGGTCCATTTCCTGCAGCAGACAAATGATCGGCATTGATGAACACAAGGCCGCATTCAGAGGACTCACGCCCAATCAGAAGTGGAGAAGAAAACAATCAAGATTTTTTTTTGTAAGAATCTTTTTTAATGAAACACAAAAAAGGCAATAAAATTAAGATAAATATTTTTTTCCTTTTGTACATGAGGAAATATTTAAGTCATATTTCCCAAAGAATGACTGAAATTACATAATATATTTTAGTAGGCAATCTCAACCGTACAAAGCAGTTTTTCCAGTGGGTCTTAATAAAAATAAAAAAGCAATGATGTCGCTTCGGTCAAAACGTGATGTTTACAGCTCCAGTGTTTCTTAGAGAAAATACAGCTTTAAAAAAAATCAATCAATAAAAGACCCATAAAAGTAATATTTAAAAATGGAGTTTCACATTCCTCTTAAAGCTTTTGCTTCGCAGTGTAACAGCAACATGTTGTTAACAAAATCAGTCAATGTCCTTAAAAAAAAGAAAGAAAAAGGCAATCATGATTCCCCCCCCCCCCCCTGTACATCCTATACACCGACAACCAACAGTCGTCACAGAATTGCATAAACGGTACGATGGAGGAAAACATAAAAACACACACATACACAGACATTTTGGCAAAGCAGGAATAAAAGTGACAAGAAGCGTAATTTTGTGATTTGATCCTTATCTTGTTTTGTCTCTTATCAACATCGCCCCATTGAATTGGCTCTGATTGTCCTTCACAGTCACGTGACGCCATTACGGTTGCCATGGTGACCTCAAGTGCATCAGCTGGGCAGCGTGCAGACAATGTTGCTGCAACGTTTCTCGGAGGCTGTCATAGCAACGCCGGATGAGCACGAGCATAACCTCCGTGATTGCAGCGGGTCCCGGATTCAGATTTGATTGATCGTTTTTCTTTTTCTTTTTAAATGTCTTTTTTCATATAAATTGTTTTTAATGCGATGAAACTCACAGGTGCTTTGGTATGTTTCTTTTTTTGATGCCAGATAAATATCTACATTTGATATAGGAATACAGGAAATAGATAAAGGAGATTCTTATAGGATCAGAGGACAGCAGAAACTCGGTTTCTTTTCCAGTATTTGTATTAAAAAAGCACATTTTAAACCCAATGGAGTGAAATAAGGAGAGAAAAATGAATTTAGACAAAAAGAGCCTTTTTCTGATTTCCTTAGAAAAACATTTCCCAAACACCCTTTCTACATATTTAAAGTCTTCACATCAGTTGTACAGTTTGACCCCGAATCTCCAATCCTGTTCAGTGCATTGAGAGAGAAGGACACTAACCCTCCCTCTGTCAAAAGCCCCCCGATCCCACCCACACACACCCTCAAAAAACGTAAATAAAATAATCTCTGCAAAAGAAAACAACAAATATATATGTATACTATTTACAACATGTCATATTATACATGATGCTGTACAAAGCACGCACACACAAGCGCCCATGCACACACACATCTCAAATAAACAATCCAACTACCTGTACATGTGTCTCTGCACCCGCAATAGGTGGGTATGAGAGAGAGAGGTATTGACGTGTATGGCTTGACAGGAGAAGAAATTCCGGTTTTCTGAGGACTGCACGTTTAGTACGGGACAGATTCATATTCAGAGAGTTCCAGATAAACTGCCGAGACGTCATCCCTGCCTGATGAGCGCGGATGAACACGTGCCACATATTCAGTACAAACACACTCACCGCTAAAGCACTATTTACTTAGAGCTCATTAAATGCCAAACAGGGTCATCGCAGTCACTCTGCAAACACACATTCACACTCTCACACACAAAGTCCGAACTACAGTGTTTTTTTGGTCCTGTTGGGGATCTCCCAATTGTCAAACTACCAGTATAAGACCATTAAAAACCCTCCAAACCAGTGCGGTTTACAGTAAGTCTCCGAGTCAGTCTTTGTTTTAGACTCCCGCCGTAGTATATCCAAGCGACTGTAACTCCAAAGTGCTCATGTCCTTGGTTCTTTAGTTTCCTTGTCGACGATATCCTCTGTTATTTCAGCCACAGGGAAGGCTGCCGACAACAAGGAGCCTCGGTCCACATCTGATAAAGAGGTTGAACCTGTCACGGATCAGACTTTTCCCCAGAACAAAACCTCTTAGTGCCAGTACTGTCAGGCTTTATCCAGTGTGGCCAGCTCCTTCTCTCCGAGGGACAGATCAACACGCAGAGTCAGAACTCTTTGTCTTGGTTTGCCTCCGTCCCTAGCTCCGGTCTGGAAGCAGGATCCAGAATGTAGGTTAGACATTTTTGGATTTCTCTCTAGCTGGAGGTGCTAGGACACGATGGCCATGCCGTCCGCGCTGATCAGCTGACCCGTGGTGGGTTCGTAGGACCCCGCCAGGTAGAAGAAGTCGTTGGCCGCGCTGCCGGGCTTACGGTCACGCGTCAGGTGATCGTACTCCACCCTGCTGACCACCTGGCAGCGATGGGAGATGGTCTGAACATCGTTCTCATCCTCGTGGCTCGACTGATACAATGCATTCTGGGAAAGATAGACAGGAAGAATGGTAGATTAACAAGGGGGCGTCAATTTGTGTGGAAAAGAAGCGGGGACAAAGGTGGTTCAGATTATCTTTAAATGGTCCCAAACCTGTACAATGTTTTTGCCATGCAACCAGTTTGAGGTCAGAGTAGATAATTAGCAGGATTGGGAAAAAACAAGAATCTATGTCAATATGTATTTAAAGTAACTGATGCATGCTTTTTTGGGCAACATTTAAAGGGTCCCTATTGTGCTTTTATGTGTTATCCTTTTCCTGTAATGTGTTAAATAGGTTTCAGTGCATTTAAATGGTCCGCAAAGGCTAAAATTCCACCTACTGTATGTTGATAAATCAGCAAGGATACTGTATATACAGCCTGAAAACGTTGCTTTCACAAGAAAAGCTGTTGTTTTTGTTTGGCAATATCGTTCGTGCCTCATATGTCAAATCCGTTTTTGTCATGTCTCGTAGCGTGGGTTGTAGTTTGAGTTCCTGCCAGTTGTGATCTTTTCTGTTTGCTCAGCCATGATGGATATTTCTGCTCATGCAAACTCCTCAGCTCTTTTTCTAGTTATTCCAAACAAACCACTATTGCTGTTGCCAAAAATGCAAAATGCATGACTTCCTGTGCGGCAGGAGAGACATTTTTCCTGGGAAAGAGTATTTAGAAACAGTACATGATAACATTTTCATGAACTAAAGTGGATGTTCAGCCGTTCATAGCGGATGGAAACGGGGGAATAAAAAAGCAGCAAAGAGGTAATATATTTATATGAAAATTTCACGGGCTGTTACTTTGACCATTCCCTGTTTTAGAGAAATTCTACTTGCACTCTGCGGCCTTTACCTTGCCATCACGGTGTCGCTTCCCCAGACGGGTCTCCTCCGGGTGGTAGAACCACTTGACCCTGACCACCATGCTGGAGCTCCAGGACTCCCAGAGGCTCTCCACCCGGCCCACGTAGGGCAGCTGGGGCCGGCCGGGTGACAGAAACACCGCGCAGTCCCCGACACGCACCGTCTCCTTGCCCCTCACGATGGCCTTGTAGAAAAGCTTGCGGGCTTTACCCTTCAGACCTCTCCTCTGTGGAGGGAAAGGGAGTTAAAATAGCACTCTGTCAGTTTATTCAGCGCCGAGGGCTCATTTCACCACCAAAAGTCAATTAAGATGTGTTTTTGTTTTGCTAAACCCAGGCTACCAAAGCACGGTTAGATTTAATACTTCTTTCCTAACGCCAAAAATGAGCTAATGCCCACTCATAACACTCAGATCCTGTTGAGTTACAGGACCATGTTAGCTGGCACACAAATGGAGAAGAGCTTACACCTTTATTTCTGCTCTGTCGTTTCATTTTTAACGCTGCAGATGTTTACAGAGCAAACAGCGCGGCAGAATGTAAACTGAGAGTGGCAGTGGCTGCTCAGACTGTTTTGTTCTGTTATCTCAGGATCATGACTTAATAATCAGGATAACACAGTCAGAGAATAAAGCCTCGTAGTGTTGCCAAAGTCTACAAAGACTGAGAAAGACTGCAAGGACAAATTCTATTTGATCATTGTATGTCATCAAGATATGACACAGCAGACTGAAACAACAACAGTCTACTTAAGTTGTGAAGTGAAAGGTTATTGACATGGTTTCGTAATTGTATGACCAACATAACAATGTGTGATAATGGAAAAGTCTAGAATCCATTTCATGTCTATTTTCACCAGAATGGACGCGTGTGAATTCTCTTTTGACTTTTCGTGTATGTAAAGGGCCCCAAAAATGCGTTGATTTCAACTCTGCTTTAATTTGAATTGTACAAAGCCCAACGTGTCTTACCTGTGTGGGGTTTCCGGACCATTTCCAGAGCTGGCGTCCAGGCAGAAGAGGTGCCAGGCTGGGCAGAGGCTCAGGTGAAGACATGCGCTGCCGCTTGGCCGGGTCCTTGGAGGAAGATTTCTGCAGCTGGCTCCCTGGGCTGCTCTGCCTCTGATGGTGGCTGCTGGACCCTCTGTCCTTCCTCTTCAGCTGGGCCTTAGCCGTGCTACTGTTAGCCACCAGACCTCCTTTTGACATCAACTCCTTCCTGTTTTCACTCCTCACCTTTGACCCCGAGATGCTACCTTTGGCCCTATAGGGAGCTGGAGGTGAGGAGCTGGAGGGGGCGGAGTCAGGGTTCAGGAGGTCAGAGGTCACGTTTTGTCTGTGTTTGTGTTTGTCCTGCTGGAGTAAGGCGCGTCGCAGCAGCACGGCGGACGACTCTTCATCCGATGAGTAAGAGGAGTCGTTTTCTGACGAGCACAGGGACGATGAGGAGATGGAGCCGGAGGAGGAAGAAGAGGAGGATGACGAGGAGAAGCAGGCGGAGAGACGGGAGAGAAATCGGCTTCCACGTTGGGATGCGTCCCCTGTACTTCTCCGTGGAGCTTCAGCATCCTGACCTTCATCCTCGTCTTCCTCATCAAGCTCAGAGTAAGAGCTGGGGCAGTCGCTCTGGTAGTCCAAATCCCCTTCTTGGACTCCGAGACCTGCAGCCAGGAGATCCTTCCTCAGAGGTGGAGATCCCTTTGAAACCCCCTCAGATCGGACCCCGGTGATATCTTTCTCTCCTCCTGACTTCTTCCCATCTTTCACCACCATGGCAGGGTGGATGTATCGCAGCGGCACTCCTGCAGAGGCCGGACTTGTATCCCCTTTCCCTCCAAGTCTTTGTAGCGCCTTTCCATTCTTTGTTTTGGGCGAGGTTACTCCTTCGTGATCGAGCTTCACCAGGAACTGCTTTCTGTCGCGTTCGCTCGCCGGATGCCTGTTGTTAGACGCCATGTTTACTGATGGGGAGCAGGCAGAGGACGAGACCCCCATGGAGGGTCCAGAAGAGCCAGGTCGCCCCGATCCAGAGCTCCTGGAGGTGGAGTAGCTGTTGGCGATGCTGCTGAAGGAGTCTCCTGCAAAAGGGGAGCCGAAGATGCCTTTAAATGGCGTCGGCGGAGCGAGGAGGTGGGAGGGCCGGTGAAACATCCCAAGGTCTCGCTCTCTCCTCCTCTGGGTCTTACGGGACGTCCCGTTGAAGAGGAAGAAGTCAACCGGAGGTCGCTTCTTGGGCGCAGACCAGTTCAACAAGGAAGTGTTGCCTTTGGTTACGGTATCCGTGTTCGATGTCTTTGGCACAGAGTGGACTTTCTTCGGTCTGCCAACTGAAAAAGGAGAAGAGTTATAATCAGGCTTGGGTTGTAATGGATTACATGTAATGGCATATCGTAATCAGGATACAAAAAAACACATAACTGGTACTTTAAAAAAAAAAAAAAAGGGAATTACTAGCAGGATGACAAAGTAACAACCCATCTAAAAATAAATATACTTTATTATATATATAAAATTACTTTTATATCGCGATACTTAGATTAGGCTACTAATCAAAACATTTAGTAATTGTAAACCATTTGAAGTAACTCTCTCGCCCCTGTTATAATCAATATGAAGTAATGGATCTTGAAAGTGATAATCGTGGAAGAGTTTTGGAGAAACGTTAACCCTTTATCTCTTTGATCTCCACCTAGCCAGGTATAAACAACATATCCATTACTCAAACTAAAACAAAACCTGGTAAACCTGTCTCTCCCTCCGGTCTTATTGTTACCCGGAGTTTTTGAAGAGTAAAAAGCATGTTGCGTAACAAAAGAAAACACACCGATGACACCTCGTTAACGCGTGATTGATGTGGTCAAATAGAGGTTAAATGATAGGAGGCAAACAAAGAGTTTTAATTTACGAGTCTTTCGGTTTATATCCCTCCCCTGCTCTGACTCGGGGGCATCTGATAAGTGGTTGGCAGTTTGAACTGTAAACGAGGCGGTGTTTGGGGGGATTTTCCAATATTGCCTAAAGGGCTGTGAATGTATTTACTAGTTAGACCAGTACTTCTCAGACAACATCAAATTAACCTTTGGTGTCTGAGGGACGTACAATCCCAGAGTGGATTCCTCAGTGTTATTAAATAAAAACCCATTCTTTCCCACACATATAAAACTAAAGATTCAAGTAGTTTATTTCCCAGAGGGGCCGGTTATCCTGCGTTGGGTTACCCCCAAAACACACCAGGAGCGTCTGCGCCGCGTTACGTTGCGGCTGCGCCACGCTGCGACCTCCTCCTGCGACAACACACACCAGACGCGTTTCAAAACGTTGCGGAAGCGGAGCGTCGTGTGTGCAGCCTCGCAGTTGTTGTTGATTTTGGAATATTTCCTGGACATTTGTACTTCTACAAGTAAGTAGGCTATACGTGGTTAAATGGTTTATGTTTGTGTCTGTTTAAATCGTGTTTATTGTTGTTATTTCCTATTTTGTTGTGTTGTAGACTACAGACACAGTTAATAATAGCCTAATTGTAATATTCCAGTTATAAACGACATGAATCAAAGATGTGTTATTAACGAAGCACTTTTATACTAATAAAGGACTGGCTTACCTAAAGCCAGTTGAGTAGCACTTGAAATGTTTGGCTCTATGAAACCTGATGTACTTATATGATTCTGTTTTCTTCAAGGTTGTGTCTTCCTGGTCGAATGTACTTATTGTAAGTCGCTTTGGATAAAATCGTCAGCTAAATGCAATGTAATGTAATGTAATGTAATGTAATGTAATGTAATGTGTTGCTGTATTTTAGTGGTAAAAAAATATGCATTCATCATCATAATTATTCTATATATATATATCATTTACAGTGCCTGTAAACCGGAGGAGAACGCTGGCATGTATTCTCCTACTTGTGGGGTCTGTTAAATTAGTATATGTGGGGGATGGGCCTGGCCCGGATGCTCACCTTTCCACTTCCTGCGAGGGGGGGGCTGCCTGCCCGACTTTGCTTTACGGCTGCGCCGCGGCAAAAATAAGATTCATCCTAATTTTAGAGAAGCGCTGCGCCGAGCCGCTTCTGGGACGCGTCTGAGCCGTAACGCGGCGCGTGTGGTGTAATAGCACCCATTGACTAGAGTGGCCGCGATCCTTACGACCGCCGCGGCTCGGCCGTAACACGACGCAGACGCTCCTGGTGTGTTTTGGGGGTTAGTCTCGTCACTTTTTGGATAAAATAGCAAAACCTAAAAAGTTATGAATTAACCTAATATTTGCCTTAACCCTTAGGTTAAACCCTCAGGAGACATTGCACCTAATTTGACTTTCAAACACGTATGATTATTATTCTTTTTTATGATCAACGATTTAAAAATACATTTAGATTTTTGCTCCTTGCGACCCTTCTTTTTACCCGACTGTTGATAAATTCTCAAATTGACCATAGTGACGTAAATATATGTACAGCTAATAGTGGTAACATTTCCCTCACCTGGTCGTTTCTCCTGGGGCCTTCCTGCTGTCTCATCATTGGCCGGTTTCTCTGTGGGCGTGTCTTTCCTCTCCTGGGTGGAGCTTCTTCGTCCGCGGCAACCAGGGGAGATCAGAAGAGCTGGAGAGGGTTCAACACCTGATGGAGAAAAATGGGTTTAAACTAACGTTTTTAGCTTGATTGTTTCTTTCTTTCCTTCCCTCCTTGCTTCCTATCTTCCTTCCCTCCTTGCTTCCTATCTTCCTTCCTTTTTCTTTGTTGTTTGTTCTACTTTTGTTTTTTCCTTCCTTTCTCTTACTCACAGCAGATTTGGTATCCTGGTGGCAGGAGCCTGATGTTTGTGAGGGAGATCCTTCCTCTGTCTCCATCATCAAACTCCACCATCACGCTGCCTTCCTTCTCCTCCTCACCTGGACTCCCTAAAGCACAACACATAAAACAGAAGACATTAGTTTCTGGAAAGGCACTAGTGTGTGTGTGTGTGTGTGTGTGTGTGTGTGTGTGTGTGTGTGTGTGTGTGTGTGTGTGTGTGTGTGTGTTTATCAGTACTTCCTGCTCACCTCGATGGATGTATCCGGGGTAAAGACAACGAGAGCGCTCACTCCAGTACGTACACACTCGTGTCCCTGCAGTGAGGATGGTCTCGCTCTGGGGCCTCACGTCCAACACCTGGGAAAATCACAAAATGATCTGTATTACAAATGTTTCAGTAGGAGTTTCCTGTGACAGATGCTGGAGCCTGAAGACTGAAACTCACAGCTTCCTGTAGTAGCTGCTCCAGCGAGTAGATCCGTGGGCGATTCCCTCGTTCTCCTTCGATGACAACACTGAATCTGAGAGAGACAAAATGTAAATAATGTAAATGTAAAATAAAAACTTGACACTTTTTTTCCACTACCAGCTGTGCTGGCTGCCACTTCTGTGTATCTTGGCTTTATAGTTGTCTAGACTACCAGAGCTAGTTTTTGAAGTTGTAAACCAGAGAACACTGTTGTTGCATTTTGGCATTTTATTGCTTACCTTTAGGGGTTCCAACTATGAAATTGGTAAGCTAAGGTGGTTATCATCTAACATGTTGATGCTTATCGTTTTGGAATCAGCAACCCTGGCTCCTATACAATTACTTTACCATATAATTAAACTGCAATGCGACTGAAATGTATTTTCCACCCGGATGTATGACTCCAGTCCTACGGATGTTGTTGCGGATTTGCGAAAAATTACAAACGCTTGTTACTTTACTCTTCCCTGGCGTGCTTAATGTTCAAAAAGGTCTTTGGGATTGGTAAACCCCTTTGAGAAGTCCCGCCCTTTAGCCTATCATGTACAATGTGTTCGGGCACTAGCCAATAGAAGCACGAGTGTCACGTATGTGAAGTACACAAAGTCCTTTTGAGACCATTTACATGCACAAAAACCTATATAACACACGACTACAGGAAAGGGAAAAACCCCAACAAGCATAATAGGGGCCCCTTTAAATGAAATAACAATCATCTTTTAAAATAATCTAATGCTGACTTTTGATTGCATGCTCAATACATACAGCAGTTTACTGAGGTCTTTTAACTAAGGAGATTTGCAATATGTCAAAAAACTAACTCAATCCAAATATAATCCCATGCTCTTTGGTTGGGAGCAT
>NW_022990023.1:5567573-5575073 GCF_902827175.1 Gymnodraco acuticeps | reverse complement strand
CTTTTGGCTTGTTCCAAAAAAACAGCCTTAACTCATTCAAAGAGTGATCTTATATCATTTCTTGTAACTCTGTGACAGCAGTAATTTATTGTGATGCTCGTTGAATAACCTTTGCGTCACGCCTCTAAAATTGGCAATTGCATCTCACCTTTCCCTTCTCAGCTCTCTTTCCCATGCACTTCTGTGTGACCTAACAAATATACCACGAAGCCCACAGATTCTGTGCCCTTTAGATGGAGGTTGAACTTTGGAAGAGTCCCACGGCTTCCTGCACGTTATATTAACTCTAAATATTGTTGATTTACCTCACATTGGCACTATATGTTGTGTGCACGTTGTATTGCAATTTCTGAGGAGCACAGAATAAATACATACAAAATTAACCAGGTATCAAACGTAGGTAGTTTTGCAAAGTTTGGAAAAGTATTCAAATGTGAAAGACACACTGTCATTCAATCGTTTACCCAGAAGTGCACATGAAGCAGCTGAGGAGGGAAATGCTAGTTTTGAAGGGTGTAGTCGACAGAGAAGTGCCATTAATCACTACTGACAGGAAGTCATTTACTTGGTTGAATACATGTCATTGGAAAAAGTAAAATATTACCGTGTCACTGTAAAATACTGTCTTGTACTCTAAATACACGACAACACCCAACCCTGGTGCTCACCTTTCCCAGGATTCCCGATGAGTTCCTCCTCGCGGCCTCCTTGCTGCTCCTGTTGGCTTCAGTCAGAGCTCCATGGTTCCCCCGGCCGTCCCCAAAGCTGCAGCCCACTGACGAAGCACCCCAGCTGGGCAGAGACGCTCTTTTAGTCCCCTGGTGGTCTGGATGTCCTCTTTCTGAGGAGGAGAGGCTCGGCCTTCTGGGAGCTCTCCTCTGATCTGCACTGGTGAAGCTCTCCATGCCTGAGGGCGAAGAGGACATCGTGGAAATTAGAGTTGGGAAGTAAATTATAATATATATGAAATTAGATAAGATAAAGTCATAGATTATGTTAAATATGGAGAGAAGATTTTAGGCTTTCTTTGACATGGAATCGTAATCAGATTTATTGCCAAGTTCTCACAAACAAGAACTTGCTTTTGGTGAATAATAGTATATACCTAAATTCAATAAGATAAATAAAAATGTAAAATAAGAGCCACGTAATGGAGGCCACATAACACAATTTGATAAGCATATTCTATTATTCTAAATGAGTTAAATGAACAAAAGCTGTTTTAATTGCTCAGCTATGTAAATATCATTAAGATATACACTTGTATTCTCCGTTTAGATGTTAACTTAAAACTTATTCTAGATTAGGGATTGTAGGAAAACAAATGTGCACAAACCATTCATAAAACACATGCAACATTATGCTCAGTAGAAATGGCCATGACATGGGACCTTTAATGTCTCCCTTCACTTCAAGTATAAAGCATGTTGACACACAGACTTAAAGTACAAAGGCCTCACCGGGGAGCCCTGGTCTCTTACTCCCAGCTCTCTGGTTTGCTTGGAGCTTGGAGGACTGCGATAAAAAAGGCAGAATCCCGGCAGGGTTTGCAGGAGCTTCTTTAGAGGATGAGCTAATCTGGATGTCACCGGCTCCGTCTTCGCTGTCGTAGCTGCCGTCCTCCTCTTCCTCCTCTGTGGAAATCACAACATCAATATGATCAGTCAGTCAGCTTCAAGAGATCTACCTGTAAACACTGTTAGCTAAAGCCAGGGACTCACTTGATGAGGAGTATTGACAGCTAGCTTTCAATATTCCTCTAGCATCTACAGTTCAGTTCTCAAGCCTGTGGCTAAACACTCGTAGCCGTGAATACAAAAGTGAGCAGAGAAATGTCGCCGTTCGTTCAGAATGAAACAAACTTCTCTCTGAGGCTTTTAAAGTGCCATAATTTGTCACATATTAACTCCAAGCTGCATAATAATGAGCGGCTTGTTCCTTAAGTGCAGTGACGGGGAGCAAATGTTGACACACATGCACATATGCAGCACACACACAAATACACACGGTTTGTTATTGGCAGCTGTGTGTCGCTGACTGCAGGGGGTCGTGTCGGGTGTCGACACATCTCTGACACACTTGTCACTTACATGGCGTTCTCGTCAACACTTTGCCTCAGTCACACACACACACACACACACACACACACACACACACACACACACACACACACACACACACACACACACACACACACACACACACACCACACACACACACACACACACACACACACACACTCACACACACACACACACACACACACACACACACACACACACACACACACACACACACACACACACACACACACACACACACACACACACACACAACCACTGCTTCTCGAGCCATCGAGGCAACGAGGTCATTCAGATTTGAGCGTTTTCTTTAAGTTCTGTTAGTTTTGAGCGTCTTCTCGTCTGAGGCATTTTGTTTTAAAGTCAGGAGGCTTTATTTCTCCTCATGTCAAACCTCCGTCATTTTCCCGACGTTGGGGAGGTGAAGAAGAGGGGAAGTCCAGGGTGTGAGATTCTGAGCCGGGCCAGAGCGAGGCTCACGTTACGGCGCGGCGTTGAGGGCCGGGGTGGCTGTGTTGCATGCCTGTGGCAAGTCGTTAACGGTTTTAACGGTGTGACAGACGAGCTGGGAAGTGAGAGAAGGGCCCCCTCGATGACGGCAGACAACTCACTCTCAGATACTTCACGCACACGCACACGCACACACACACACACACACACACACGCACACAAGCACACACACAAGCAGACACACACACACAAGCAGACACACACAGAGGCATTCTTGAAAGCGAAATCTCACAGTGTCTGGCTGATGTTCTTTCAGCTCGACTCATATTTATAATAACCTGTGAAACTGTGGCTGGAGGACACACCGGACTGACTACATATGAGTGTGTGACAATCAGACACACAGCTTATGTAAGCGTTCAACTGCAGGCACTTGACATAATCGTATTCAGAAAGTCGGAAGTGAAGAAGGCAGCACAATGAATCAACATTTTAACAAAATCGCAAAATGGACTACGATGCAATATCCAAATCACAGCAAGCACAATATTTAGATAAATATGTGTTCAAATAAATTGTTACGTATTGTAAAGCTGCCGAGCACGCCTACAAATATACAGTATTTTTTGGTACAGATTCTCTTGAAAAATACTATATTATTTAAGAAGTATATATTAATGTTTCAACCCCCTCACCTTTTTGAGGGAGTCAAAGTGTTATCAGAGCTCCCCAGCCCCCCCATCATTCTCACGCTGACCGGAACTGTAACTCACCGTGCTCTGAGCTCTCGCTGTCACTCTTCTCTTCCCTGACTTCCTGCTTTTTGTCGGAGGTCCGGTCGTCCTTGTGGTGAGTTCTGTTGGTGTTGACGGCCATCATCACTTTGGGCTTTCGACCCCTCTTCCTCTTCGAAGTCTGACCAGCTGCCCAGTCGTGCTGCAGGTCTGATGGAGAAACAGGAGGAGGAGTTCAGTGTCTGGCTTATAAAGCACTGATTGTTTAGGACCAAAATGTTGAAATGTGATATATTAATTAAAGGGGCCCTGGTATGCTCATTTTCAGGTTCATATTTGTAGTTTGTGTCTCTACTGTAACTGCTTTAATGTTAAAAAGCTATTTATTTTACTCATACTGCCTTCTGTCTGAAACCAGAGCCCAGTCTGCTCTGATTGCTTAGCTGGCTGGCTCTGTTGTGATTGGTCAACCGCTTAGAGATGTCCCACCCCTTAGCCTATCACGTACAATGTGTTGGAGCGCTAGCCAATAGGAGCGTGAGTGTTACAAAGTCATGTCACTATGTTCAGGGAGTAAATAAAGGAGTCCAATGGAGGTGTTTCAGGCAGGGGGGGGGGGGGGGAGTGTGTGAGAGAAACTCCCTCTGGAGAGAACTCAGCCTTTGAAGCTAATTTACATGCACACACACCTATATAACACACTACAGGAAAGGGAAAACCCCAAAAAGCATCACAGGGCCCCTTTAACTTGCCTTGTCTTGTATATATATATATATATACGCTCCGTCTGTACCCACCCTTGATTCCTTGTCTGCAGTGACTCATGGAGGCGTCCTCCTCCCCGGGGGGCCCTCTGCAGTGCAGCATGCCTGAAGACGATGCACCACGCTGGGCCTTCTGCTTCAGCTGGGTCACCCGTCGGGCGAGCCTGGAGCTCAGGGCGCCGGGCCGACCTCGATGCATACAGCGGGCTTTCATCTGCAGACCGGGGGAGGAGAAGCTAATTATTGACAAATGTATTTCCGCTAATTGAAATATCCAGGAAAGAACAAAAACGTTAGCAGCAGGAAGTGGCTGTCGGTGTGTGTATGGACCAGGAGAGACTGACCTGTGCAGAGCTGTGGCTGGAGAAGACGTGATTGGACATTTTCTTACTGGCTTTTTCCTCCAATAAATCCAACCTGGAAGACATGAAAACACAGCAGAGACACACTTAAACGAGAAATGATCATATACAAACCAGATCACAGAATCAATCCCATCACACATTTCTTTCCTTTCATGGATGATTTTTCTCTGCCTCTCCGCTCTCTCTAGTTTCGTCTCCCCTGGGTTCATTCATTGTCTCCCTCTCTCCCCCCTCACTCTTCCGATCTGTCTCATAACTTTGATGAGGTAAGAGAGGGACAACGCTTTTTGACGGCAAACATGGAAATATTCAGTGGCCGTGTGAATATATGAAACTCTGCTGAATCAACACATGAAAGGGGTAAGAATTATCTGTTGTGAGGGAGGGAGGAGAGATACAGGGAGACAGAGGGGGGAGGAGAAGAGTTGAGGGGGGAGGGAGAGAGACAGAGAGAGAGAGATGAAGCAGTCTCGGGGGAGTCTGTCCGTTGACCGGAGCTCCAGGGCTCGATCGATAAACACTAACCTCTATTGAACACTACTCTCTCTCTCTCACTCACACACACACACACACACACACACACACACACACACACACACACACACACACACACACACACACACACACACACACACACACACACACACACACACACACACACACACACACACACACACACACACACACACACACACACACACACACACACACACACACACACACACACACCACAACACACACACACACACACACACACCACACACACACACACACACACACACACACACACACACACACACACACACACCACACACTCTCTGTTAGCAGCTGGTGTCTGAGGCAGGTGAATCCTATATTCCCACAGAGGGAAGGTTTGGGTCTCAGCAACTCCGCTCCCGAGAGAGGAGAGGAGTGGAGAGAGGCAGAGGTAGAATAAGAGAGGAAAGGAGAGGAGAGAGTGAATACAATAGGAGAGGTGAAGAGAAGAAATTAAGGAGAGGATAAGATAGAGAAACAGTGAGGTGTGAAGAAGAGTGGAAAGAATAGAGGAGAGGAAAGGAGAGGAGAAAGAGGAGAGGATAAGATAAAGGAAAGGGGAGATGAGAGGAAGGTGTTAGGAGAAGATGAACGTATAGGAAAGGAAAAGAAAGAAGAGTATAGCAAAGGAAAATAAAGGACATGAGAGGAGGGGATAGGAGGACAGGAAAGGAAAATCTCCCTGCTCAAACGTTGACCTTTGACCCCTCTGAAGCCCCAGCGTTCACCTCATGTCAAAGTCTCACCAACAATAGGATTTGTTCGCCTGTACACGCTGTAGAGAATATGGCCAACAAGTATGTATGGTTTTCACTGTTTAGGCTCCACGCCACAGGTATATAAAGGGATCATTTTCTCCACTGGCTGCACGGAGCCCTGACCCCGACTCCATCCGACACCTTCGGGATGAATGGGAATGCCGTCTGTCAGTCAGACGTCAATGCATCGGTATGCTTTAAACACAGTGCTCTTCGGATCATTGAACAGTGGCTCGAAAAACCCCACACACACAAACACTCCTACAGACACACACCTTTCACATGCTGGAAAGCCTCTGACAATCACACACACTTTCATCAGCGCCTGGCCAGAGGAGCAGAGGTTTAAACTTCATCTCTTTATATCTCAGGCTTTGATATTCTCTTAAATTATTGCCATCACTTCCTGTTGTTTATCAACCCCATTTCAACGATTAGTGTGTCCTACTTCTTTCCGAAATGGCAGGCTTTTCACCTCTCTTCAACTTTTGCTCTCCAGAACTGTTATAAACACTTATGCTTCAGGTAAAGTTGGACGAGACATCATACAAACTGAATTTTTTAGCCTTTACAATAATACATCTGAGGCCAATCTCACAAATGCAAACCTCTGCAGCTTGGAGACAAAGCGTCACAAAGAAATGGACGCCTAATAAGAGGATCTTAATGCCTGTGGTTCTGACATTTCACATTTCACCAATCACATTTCAATGTCCACATACTTTTGTCCATGAAACACACATGTGTGTATCAAAAGGGTTCGTCTTGGCTTTTGAAAAATGCCTCTATCTCTCACACTCTCGCCTTTTCATTTCAACCCGCATCTCTCCCTCTCGAAGATGAAAGCGTAAACAAACGATACATAGCTTGTTATTAACAACAGAGATCCTGCTCAGGCACGTAGCAACCAGCGCTACTAATTAAACAAGTTGTGTGTGTGTGTGTGTGTGTGTGTGTGTGTGTGTGTGTGTGTGTGTGTGTGTGTGTGTGTGTGTGTGTGTGTGTTGCACCAGTATGTATGACTAAAGCCTTTCATTGTCATTTTCATTAGCGCCTTCTAATCATGGTAACCGTGACAAACCCTGAGTTTCTCTAATCATTTTATCAAGGCGACGGGTGCACATGCTAACAGAGGTGGGGCAGCATGAGAAAACACATTTATCATTATGAGTGTTGAACACAGGCTGTGTGTGTGTGTTTGCAGCGGTGTGCGGGAATGTGTGGCAGCATCCAAGTGTGTGTGTGTGTGTCGAAAGGTGTTAAATAATGTGTGTTGCGGCGGGTGGGGGTGTTGTCGAGTCGTTTATCACTGTAATAACTGTGCATCAGGACTTTGTCCGGCTGTATTAATATGCTCCAGGTTCACAGGGAATCGGGACATAATCAATGCAAGTGATAAATATGATTAAAAGTGATTAATGATGATTAATGAAGGTCTCATCTCCATTACTTTCTCTCATTTAAAATCAGCTCCCATCACATACCCCATTGTGTGTGTGTGTGCGCATGTGTGTGTGAGGCTCCTTCCAGTGCCCAATCAAGCAAATCATCAGCTATAGAGCATTTGAATCAATTCAGCTGAAGAAGAACTTCTTGAAAATCAGCCGCGCCTTTCAGTAAGAACACAAACAGAAATCAGGATGAATGAGCGGGGCTTGCCAATCACACTGATTATACTGACGCAGTATCAGAGGACTGACCTGAGTCTTTTGGAGCTCTCCGAAGCAGCTGGGCCGGGGGCCGACTTTCGCTTGCGGGGGCGACCGGGCCCCCGGCGGGCAGGACTACGAGACGTCTCCTCTTTCCTGCAG
>NW_022990023.1:5557573-5565073 GCF_902827175.1 Gymnodraco acuticeps | reverse complement strand
AAGAAAGGAAGGAGATAAGGAAAAGGAATATGGGAGAAGAGTTAAGAAGGAAAAGAAAGGAAAGGAGGAGAGGGAGAGAAGAGAGCAAGGAAGGAAGCGAGGAAGTAGGAAAGAAAAGGAAAGAATTGAGAAGTAAAGGAAGGAAGGGAGAGGAGAGGAAAGGAAACAAAAGGAAAGGATAGGAAATGGAAGGAAAGAAGGGAAAAGAAGAAGAGGAAAGGAAAAGGAAGCAAAGGAAATGAAGATAAGGAAGAAAGGGAAAGGAAAGGAATGAAATAAAAAGGAAAGGCAAGAAAGGAAAGGAAATAGATAGAGATGAAATGATTGGAAGAGAGGAGAGAATAGAAAGGATAAGGTTTACTGGATCACTCTCAGTCTGCGCACTGGAGCTGCACGGCCTATTCACTGACATCTGACGTTATTAAAACCTCTGTGTGTGTGTGTGTGTGTGGTGTGTGTGTGTGTGTGTGTGTGTGTGTGTGTGTGTGTGTGTGTGTGTGTGTGTGTGTGTGTGAGTGTGTGAGACAGAAATGCAGTAAACATAGAGAAAGAAGAGAAAGGATGGAGTCTTCATCCACGAAAAAGAAACAAACGGGTGAGAGAAGGACAGGTGAGAGGGGGGAGACAGAGAGGCTTTGTCCTGTCCCGCCTCACAGAGGTCACCGCCGTCTCATCTGTCAGACCTCTGAGCCAATGGCACGCTCCGATTACCCTGACAGGATGACATCACCGCTGACATCACCACGCCTGGTTTGGAGGATGACCACGATCAATAGATACCTTCCGCCCACAATGCACCACACACACACACGCCACACACACACACACACACTCTCACACACACATCTCTGCACAGTAATAACACCACACTGGGTCCCTAAAGGGTGTGAGTGGTGTAATAAGAGGAAGCACAGGGGAAAAAACTAAAACAGTGGAGGAAAATTAAAAACCATTACAGTTAATATGGGCCGAGTCGTCATTAAGGGCCATTAAGGATGTTTATTGAGCTGAAACTTAAAGGAGTACTATGACACAAACAGCTCCTCCATGTCTGTGTACAGAAGTAATGCTGCTTATACTAAATAATTAAGCTATAGTAAAACCATTTTATTTCTCCTTAATGTAGTATTTTTGTCCTTTTTATAACAACAAGATGATGTCATTTATATTAAGGTAAGATATTAAAAGGAGAGTCGCAACGACTATTTGGCGAGTCAAGTAGAGGAACGTTAAATTACATTTTCATGCAATAATGGCAGAAAATGCTTTTTAGTCTCTCTATTTTAAATCACAATAGATTCAGAATTGTTAGGATTTGGACTGAATATCAAGAAATGTAAAACAAATTGTCAATTTTTTCCCTATTTCCTGGAATCGTACAGACCAGACGATAAATCTAGAAGAATAATCAGTATGAGTGTAATAAATAGAAAGTAATTGCTTGTTGCAACTGTAAAGGATACACAAAATTACTCTTTGGCTCAATTTCACAGATGTTACACAAATATTCAAAGAGACAAAAAATGTGAAAACACTGAAACTTTAATTAAATGTATCATGTCAACAGATTTCACATAACTGTATTAGGTAGATAATATTAAGTTTAAATAAAGAATATTAGGTTAAACGTAATTGTATTGCTTTTAACTAACGTAATACAGTTATGTGACATTTTTTGACAACATCATTGTAATTAAAGCCAACGTTTGAGTTTTTCCAGTGTAATGTTGGTGTAGTGTAAATACAAGTAATGCTGCTAATTTATCCTGGAGGGGGAAAGCATCTCTTGATTCCCTAATCTGTAATTGCGATCTCCTGCAAACGGCTGAGATATCTTCCGCGTGGAGGAGCGGCATTAATGCATCTGTCTGGGATCGGTTTCATCTCCCAAACACATTCAGGATGACAAAACTGCCACGAGCGGTATTAATAATATTCCATGCAGCGCGGACAGGGCAGGGTTTCAAATAAATGTGTTGCAATTTGGAGAAAACGTTTTCCACGCCGCGACAGGACTTATTGATTTCACACCTATTACACATGCTAAGCACGTGCGCGCACATGTAAACAAATGCACACACTCGGTATCTCTCTCACACACACACACACACATGCATGCACAGACAGCTGCAGAGCGACTTGTGATTTTTTACACTTATTAATTCTGTCGACAAGGCTTGCAGAGGCAGGATTTACACACAAGATTACATTGGTTTAATAAAAAAAGAAAAAAGAGAAAGGAGAAGCAGGTGAGGGGGGAGAAATAACAAAGAGGGAGGAGGTGGAGAGACACATAGACTCTGATGGAGGAGCGCCGGGATTCATTTGGGATTACTTAACAGCTTACGCACACACTCCGCCGCACATGCACACACACAAATGCATGCAAACACACACACACAGATGCTGGCATAAATAAAAACACTTTCTCTCAGAGGGACGAGAGGAAAATAGGAGCGCTTAAAGGAGAAGTGTTTTAAAGGAAAGGGTCTAATTAGCAAAGCAAGATGCCAGAGCCTCGGGGACACACTGGGCAAAGTGTGTGTGTGTGTGTGTATGTGTGTGTGTGTGTGTGTGCGCGCGTGTCTGTTAATGTGTATGTCCTGGCTTCTGTCTGAAGCTCAGCTCATTTGTCCATCTCTGTGTCCCCATTAAACACACACACGCACACACACACACACACACACACGCATGCACCTCCCAGAGGAGAAAATATGGTCTACAGGCAAGAAACAGAGTCAGAGCAGAGGAAGTAAGCAGGGCAGCGAGTGGGAAAATGTGTGTGTGTGTGTGTGTGTGTGTGTGTGTGTGTGTGTGTGTGTTTGTTTGTGTGTTTGTGTGTTTGTGTGTGCGTGTGTGTCTGTTAATGTGTATGTCCTGGCTTCTGTCTGAAGCTCAGCTCATTTGTCCATCTCTGTGTCCCCATTAAACACACACACACACGCACCTCCCAGAGGAGAACATATGGTCTACAGGCAAGAAACAGAGTCAGAGCAGAGGAAGTAAGCAGGGGCAGCGAGTGGGAAAATGTGTGTGTGTGTGTGTGTGTGTGTGAGTGTGTTTATGTGTGTTTGTGTGTTGAGGTCCACATCTGGATTGCACACCGAGGCCCTGCTGTGTGTGTTCATGTGTGTCTATGTAGTCAGGAAAAGAATTAGGCTATAGTGCATTTTTTGATTTGTCCTTGATCTAATTTTATAAGTTTTCTTGTCCTTTTTATTACAACAAGATGATGTCATTTGTACACAGGACCTATTTAAAAAGGATCCTGGATACGGTACAATTATTTGGTGTGTCAATTTCTCTGAACATAATTTGCCGATTTTTTTATAATCAGCCAACGTTCAAGTCATTTTTCATGCAAAATGGTAGAAAAATGCATTTTGACTATGAAATGATTCCAATTCAAGTGAATCTGGTCTGAATAGACAAGAAATCGAGAAGAGATTTCTCTATTTTCTGGAATTATGTAGATAAATATATAAAAAAGAACCAACAGTTTCACTATAAGAAATAGAAAGGACTGTAAAGTATACACTAAATCACTCTGGGAATTTTTGGCTCAATTTCAGAGATATTTCACAGACTTTCAAATATTCCAATTTTAAAGACGCAAATGACATCACGTTGGAAGGCCTCTTTGTTTTTGTATTCGGGATTGTGGGAAACGGTATTTTGATCTCTGTCTGTACACACAAACTGAAAGATTGACAATACAGTTGACTTTGACTTGAAGGCCTCAGCAGAACAAAACAGAACCATCAGATGAACTCACCCTCAGCGTCTTTCTGTCTGCTCCTCTGTTGGATCTCCAGCTCGGCCAGTTCTCCCAGTATCTCCATGCCGTGGTGTGGGGGGGGGCTGGGGGCCCTGACAGCAGGAGCAGGAGGGTACAAGGCATCTCTGGAGGCGCAAAGAGTGGCAGCGATCAGGAGCTCCAGGCTCCACATGTAGGCGCCTTGTGTCTGAGCTGCTGTGCCCGGGGTGGGGGGGAGGAGGGTGTCAGAGGAGGGGGGAGGACCAGGAGAAACACACCTTACTTCCACTGAGTTTTCGCCTGGAATCTCCTTCTCCTTCTCCTCCTCCTCATCCTCCACCACCTCTACATTCTCTCCTTCTTTGTCCTCCACCTTCTCCTCTACAAACACAGTACATTCTGTTGGTTCAGGCCCCAGTTTTTCTCCCTCCATGTCCTCTATTCCATGTTTATTATCATCCTCCTTCTCTTTGGATATTTGGGGCTCCTCCAGGCCGGCCTTCTGGCCCGGGCAGCCCAGAGAGAGCTCTACTTTTAGGGTTTTGCCCGTGGCGGGGCAAGCTGAGTCTTGGATCAGAGCTGGGGAAGGGCATGGCGGCAATCCAGAAATCTCGCTCTTGGGCTCGGAGAATCCTTTCACTTCCACCCTGCTCTCTTCCTTCTCCTCGATCACAACTGTACTCCGGGATTCCACAACTTCGCAGTCTCTATCTTCTTCTTCTTCTTCCCCCCTCTCCTCTTCTACGGTGATGTGGAACGGATGTGGGCGGGGCTTGGACTCGGGCTCTGCTGGCTCCGCCTCCACCGTGGCTTGTTGGGCCAATCGAGCTTCCGGAGGCGAGAGTCCGGCCTTGTAACCCATGGTGATCGGAGGGTAGGTGTAAACAGGTGGTAGGTCTGGAGGAAAGAAGAAAAAGCCGGCGTCAAATAGCATATAAAACCATTTCACTATCGGACAAACTGTACAAAATAATATTAAAAAGCATCAGAAAATAGAGAATCTCTGTGTCTTTAAGTGAGGCCCTTTCCCTTTTTGTATTCATTGCCATTCTGTTCAGGCAGAGGATGACGCGTGTGATTACAGTCGGCATACACTGACAGCAGGGTGCCGAAAACACACAGTGTCTGCTCGTTTGTGTGTGTGTGTGTATGTGTGTGTACAGTAGTGTAAAGTATATGTTTTGGATGTGTGTGTGTGAGTGAGTGTATAGATCTATGTGGGATATTGATGACACCCTGCCGTTTTCCTGTGATTGCAGCGTCGGCCCTGTCACCCCTGCGCTTTCTGTTATTGATGGTATCCCTCCGCCCCCCTGACAACACAGCCAGATGAATGCATATCCTTCCGCCTGTTCTTTCTCAAGGACCCCTGAAGGATAAGGAGAGCCCGTCTGAAGATCCCTCTGACCTTCGTCTCGTGACACACATGCAAGCTTAAACACACACACACACACACACACACACACACACACACACACACACACACACACACACACACACACACACACACACACACACACACACACACACACACACACACACACACACACACACACACACACACACACACACACACACACCACACACACACACACACACACACACACACACACACACACACACACACACACACACACACACACACACACACACACACACACACACACACACACACACACACACACACACAGGTGCACTATGGCAGGTCAAACACACACACACACTGAGTGCCCATATGCTTTCTTTGACCTTAATGACTGACCTGCCCGCTGTCCCTCTTTAGCTCTCTGAGGAAAAATGCTCACACACAAACACACACTCAAGGGCACACAGAGCAAGGGATCGGCCATGCTTCAAACTATTTCTGCAAAATCAAAAGAATACCACGCTTCAAAGACCGGTGCTACATTTCTGCAGCAGCATCCTCTATCTTACTCTCTTTTTTCTGTCCCACTACACCTCTCTATATCTGTCTCTTTCAACCTGCTGATAACGTTTTTGTTTTTAAAATCAGAGTAGGAGGGGTGCAGGTAGGGTGACCAGATGTCCCGCTTTGCGCGGGACTACACAGCATTTTCACGACTTTTGGTGCGTCCCACAAATTGAGACGATGTCCCGCATATTTCATTTTGATTGGCTAAAACGCTTTTCTTTAAAATCAGATTTATCCAATGGCTGTTGAGAAAGCAGGGAAGGCTATCATCACGGGGGTGTGTTTGCTGTCAATCAATCTGTAACACACGGCGGGTGCTGGTCAAGTGTTAACCAATGAGAGTAACTCACTCACACACACCCCCCCCCCCCCCCCCCGCCAAACAAACAGCAACAACGAAAGTCAGTCAATAATGCAGGCGACCCAGCAGGTTATGGAAAATGGAGGAAACTACAGATAAGAAGAAAAGAAGATGCACATACAACAAAGACTGGGAAGACACTTATCAGTGGGTGAAGCCAGTGCAGGGCGACTCTCAGAGAGAGTTTTTTGCAATCTTTGCAAGAGTAATTTTTACAATTTCACATGGCGGTGAATACGACGTCAAAACACACCGAGAATGCGATTCTCACAAGAAACGTGTCGCTCAAAAAGAGACATCCCACTCTATGGAGACATTCCTACTCAAACCAAAAAATGATGGCCACTCAGACAAGGTAACAGCAGCAGAAATAACCAGTGATTACCATACAGTGCAACACTCCCAATCATACCGGTCAAATGACTGTGGTAACAAGCTAGCGCCGACCATTTTTCCAGACTCTGAGATAGTAAAGAAAATGTTATGTGGACGTACAAAAGCAGCTTGCCCCTGCCTCTGTGGAGAGTTGTTTGACAGAGTTAAAGACACCAGTGTCTAGGTGGCAAAATAGCCCACACACTGTGGGGGGGGGGGGGTACTAAATTGTTACTGCATTTTGACTTGACTTTCTGTCATTGTTTATTGGATGCTGTTGAATAGATCAAATGAAACAGAATAGAAATAGAGATTTTTTTTCCGGGGGGGGTGTGTGCTGTTGAGAGGGTGTCCCACATTGTCCCACACAAACATACTCCTTGTCCCACATTTGGTTTGTTGGGACCTGGTCACCCTAGGTGCAGGAACAAGTCCTAAAACCCAGGATTGAGTTAGCATTTAACAACTTCCTGTTGCAGTTATCATTTTTAGCACAAGGTCTATTTATGGTTAGACGCCTGAAATCACTTCTATGGTTAACACAAGCTGAAGAGATGCTCATGTTTTGTTCTACGACATTAAAAATGTTCGGTGAAAAATTGGACCACTAAACGTCATCACGGCGAACATTAGCTGTCTTTAGCTTAGCGGTACTGGTGCGTAAATTAGCTCATATATAGCCTAATGTTAACTTTTTACTCCCACTAAAAATAACATAAAGTTGTGTTAATATGTGGAGAATATTGTGCTGAAGAAATGTGTAAGTGTGTTATGTGTAATATCTTATTTTTGGCAATAATCCAAAATCCAATAGAAAAATCCCAGGAGCCCTTGCTGTTGCCAACTTCCTATTGGCCTACAAAAAGACGTCATCACTGCACCATTCTATTCCCAAAGTTAAAATATCTACACACTCACCTGGCTCTAGGGATTGTGGGTAGTCCTGCGGTGGCTGTCCCTCCCCTCGGTCACTGCCCCTCTCCAGCCCCTTAGAGAGGTGTGAGGGGGCGGGGCTTAGGGCTGGGGAGCGAGGCGCCGCCGCTGCAGGGCTCGGTGCGGGAGTCAGGGGGTTCG
>NW_022990023.1:5550073-5552573 GCF_902827175.1 Gymnodraco acuticeps | reverse complement strand
TCAAACTGACCCCCCCCCCCCCCCCCCGCCTTAATGAAGCCCAGAGCACAGAAATAGCATTAATTGACTTTCAGAGCAAGGAGCATTAATGATGTCTGACCTTTCATGCTGGGCAGCACCCTGCCCTGTCTGCTGTGTCCGGGGGTGTTGTCTGGGGAACGATGGGGGGGCCTGGCTACCGCGACCGCAATACCCACCGGAGGCTGTCGCACTTCCCCCTCACCTGCCTCCCCCGCCTCCTTCCCCCCTCGCTCTCCCCTCTCGCCCTCGTTAGCAGAGCCTCGGCGAGGAGGCAGCGACTGTTTGGGAGGGTCTTGCTGGGAGGTGTTGCTTTTAGCTCCTCCTCCCTTGTCCCCTTTCTCTGATCTCTCTCCACCCTGCTTGAGGCAGCCCAGGCCTCCAAATGGGCCTCGATGTGGCAGCAGAAGAGGCTGCTGGGAGCTGTAGTTCATTAGGTTCTTCATGGCACTGCCCTCGCCCTCCGCGTTGTGCGTTGCGGAGCGGGATAGAGGTGGAGGCTGGTCACTGTTTGGAGCTCTGGAGCTGATCCCTCTTACTTCACTGTTACCACCTGATGCATGATGGGAGCCTTTCCTCTGGTCCTCTTGAAAACCCCCTTGAGCCCCCCAGGAAGATGCAGTCTGTCCTCCATCTCTTCCCCTCTCTTCGGTACTTCCTCCATGGCTGCTGTGCTGCTGGTGCCGTATCCTTGCCACCTTTTGTCCTTCCCTTTGAGACGCTGACCCCGATCTCCCATCAGGACCTGAGAGGGAACAATCCCTAAATGAAGGAGTTGAGCTATTCTTGGATGTCCCCTGTCCGGCACTAGGCTGCGTCCCCTGGGCCTCGAGTGGGAGCGAGGGCCGGTAAACGTCGTCCACCACCTCTACGTCTCTGAAGGATGTGTCCAGGCTGCAGGACGTCAGCTCGGGCTGCCCGTTGGGTTTGTTGAAGTGCTGCGTC
Organism: Gymnodraco acuticeps; assembly: GCF_902827175.1. Lineage (NCBI taxonomy): Eukaryota > Metazoa > Chordata > Actinopteri > Perciformes > Bathydraconidae > Gymnodraco > Gymnodraco acuticeps. The sequence goes on along the minus strand of NW_022990023.1, from coordinate 5,551,610 downwards.
TGGTGGCTCCAGTCGGGAGGTTTGTCGGCTTTTCCATATCCCAACTGCTGCTGGTGCGGCTGGGATTTGTCCTTCTTTTGGCAACTCATTCGACTGTGATGATGAGAGGAACTGTCATAGGATCCTTCTCCACTCTTCTCATCTGACTTTCTTCCACCTCCTCCTGCTCCACGACAGTCTGAGGCGGACAGGTCTCCAAGTGGCCCAGCTGAGGGTACATAAGTCGGGTTGATTGCTTTCCCGTCTCTGCCGGACCCTCCAGATGCTGGATCTTTGGAGGGCGTGAGGGTAAGAGGGGCTGGGGGACAGTAAAACTCCGGATGAGGGTGGTGATGTGCATGGTGTAGCCACCCTGTGGAGCCCATGTGCAAAGCGTGAGGAGGAGGTGGCGGAGGGGGTGGAGGAGGCATGGAGTAAGAAGTCACAGAGTGAGGGTTTGGAGGCGCCAATATGGCCGATGTTGCACCTCTTCTCATACATTCATTGGAAGAAGAAGCTGAGGATTCGCTGATCCTCATCTCCCCGTTTACAGAGCCATCCTTGGAGCAGCGCCTGCCTGATGGAGGTCTACCAGCTCCACCACTGCAGCTGCTCAGAGATCTGTCCCTTCCTCCCGTCTCTGCTGTCGGACCACCACTGGACAGTTTACAGGCACTCATATGTTTCTCCTGACTGTCACTGTACTCCTTGTGTCGCTCCAGAGGGTGTCTGTGGTCCTCCTCCCTGCCTGTGAGGTGAGGAAGAAGAGCGTGGTGAGGGTGAGGGTGGGGGTACGCTTGGTGGTGGTGGCCGGCCGGAGGGTTCGTTTGGTGGTGATGATGTTGTTTGTCTTTGCTCTCCTGGTGCCGCTCCTTGCTGCTCGATCGCTCCTTCGCCTTCGACACGGATGATACTCCTTTCTCGCCGACGTCCTTGGTGCTCTTCCCGCCTCCTCCGCCTCCCCCGTTGTCCGTCTCTCGGCTGCAGGAGCCAAGTGGGTGGCCTGGTCTGGAGAGGGGGGGGAGGCTGTGACTGGTGGAGAGCAGGGGGGGCTGGGGAGGAAGGCCTCTCAGGTAGAAGTGATCTGGAGGAAAATAAATGAAGTTACTAAAGTTCAAGGTTTGAGATTTGAGAAAAGTTGCAGTTGCTTTCATTAGGGATGCCACAATATCAGATGTTCGCTACATGATTATCGTTGCCAAAATAATTAACCGTTAAAATATTCTCATAAAAAAGGCTACAAGTCATATTCATCTAGAGTTTTGTTTATTGTGAGTTTTGACTCTTTTTGGGAAATTAATTATACGCAAACGCGATTTTTGTAATCAATTTTTTTTTAACATGATACCAATATTTATTTTTTATATATCACAGTTATTGAAAAGGGAAAACCACCAAAAAGCATGATAGGGCCCATTTCAAAAGCACCATATTTAAATGTGTCATAGTTATGTAGAAAAAATGAAATAAAAAATATGTAACTTGCAAAACTAAACCACAAGTGAACAGCTGTTTTTAGTCCTGTGAAGAGTGCTGATTGAGCAGGAAGTATATATGT
>NW_022990023.1:5472900-5544973 GCF_902827175.1 Gymnodraco acuticeps | reverse complement strand
CTATCTTATTATTCATCAATTGACTCATTCATGTTAGAGAGAGCAGGGTGTGCAAGCAAAGCATGGCATGTCGCCTGGGACGAGCGGCTGCACTGAATCACATTACGGCGGGAAAAGAAGAGACAGGACAGAGAAAGAGAGAGAAAGAGTGGAGGGGGGAAATGAGATGAAGGAGCTACAAATGAGAGATTTCCCTGTGAGGCGCATAAATCAGCAGAGTAAGAACAGCACAGCTCAAAGCCTGGCTCCCAGGCTGCGGACCAGAGCCGAGCCAACCACACGCACACACTCTACTACCAGCTCTGCATGCACGAGACAACTGTAGTTACATCCCAATCTCGCTGCACCTACATATGTGTGTTTACACCATCAAACACCGGTGAGGATGTGAAGAGGCACATCGTATGCTGGCTGTGAGGCTGTGAAAATTACAGGAAAATAAAAGCCGGTGGAATTAAATCAACACGGATAAAACGACGACAGTGCACCTTGTGTGAACCCGGCCTGAAAAGCCCCGGAAAAAAGGATCCTGGTTGTTGTTTTCCGTCCCCGAACATGGACCACAGTAAACTGAGTAAGAAGGAAAACGCTCCTGCTTTTTTGACCACATACTTTTTTGGGGACGCCACACACCCACGGCAGGAAGAAGGGCCATATATGGTCAAGGAGAGCAGGAACACATGAGATGTTCTTAGGAAGGAGGGAAGGGGAAGGGGGGGGGGGCTGTTAGAGTAAGTCTTTCCATGTTTTACCAAAGAAAACAGGGGATTTTGGGGAAAAGGGGTCATACAGACACAAACGGTACGTCAGGACACACACACACACACACACACACACACACACACACACACACACACACACACACACACACACACACACACTAATTAAAAGCATAAGGTTGCTGATATTTCAGGAAAGCCTGCGGTGAGAGCCAATAATGCAATTCCGTCTAACTGTTGCGTGTGTAGGGATGTGTGTGCTTGTGTGTGGTGTGTGTGTGTGTGTGTGTGTGTGTGTCTGTGTGTGTGTGTGTGTGTGTGTGTGTGTGTGTGTGTGTGTGTGTGTGTGTGTGTGTGAGCCCCCCAACCATACAATTACTTTGAGTAAACAGTGAGGAAGCTGTTCTGGGAGTTCTGGTCGTTCTCCAGTCCGACAGGCCTGTGCCACGCCCATTGTGGTCCATTCAGTCTGCAGCCACCGCAAACACACACACACACGCACACACACACACTGAAATGATTTGAAACTGCTGGATGAAATACACCAGGGGGTCAAGACACCAGGAAGAGCACAAAGTGAGTGTAACAGAAAACATGTCACTGTGGGCCGAAGGGCAGAGTGGAGGCGGAGATGAACAGGTACATGTGTTTCTTCTTAAATCACATGATCTACTGAAGTTCAAACACAATACAAGTTCACCACTTATCAATAAATACTGCTTTCTGATTACAAATTGCAATCTACATTATAGTTTTTAATCATAATGATGGCTCAAAAACCTGGAAAGCAGAATATGTGGATATGTGATGTAATGGTTTGATATTTGGACCGTATAGCAATTTAGTTTTGTCTCTAAGTAGCCAAAACATCCTCAATTAACTTCAATAAGTTATATAATTCTTTTTAATGATTTACTACTAGCAACCATACTAGCCTTAGCCGGTTATGTTAGCGGCTAGCTGTTGAACACAATCTTCTATATCAACTTTAAAGGTTTAAATGTGTCAGTGTTTGTTTGTTTTCTGACTCAGAAGTACCCAAAAATGTTTTGCAGTTGTACATTTTATGAAGAAAATGTGGTATAAGCTACCTTCAAGCTAGCTTTAGGCTATCTTACAAGCTAAACAAAATGGAAACCAATTGTCAAATCCACAAAGACGCTCACCTCAACTAAAACGACTTTAATGGACTAAACTTAATGTTTTATTTTATGTGAGAATGAATGAATTAAGAGGCATTTAAAACATTAGAGCTGTAATATTTTCAAGACAAAAATAAGTAATTAAATGGAGTTCAGGCTTTTCTATCAGGAGTCTTAGAAGATTTTGTAGAAAGAAATGGAAGATAAGCCATACAGAAATTGGATTATCTTTGTAAATCTTGACTCAACTTCTATCATGGAATAAGAAAACCAAAATGAAAGTCTTATTGTTATTCTTTCTCTGTGAAGGTTGTGTTTGCAGCCTCAGATTTGCAGCAGCAGCGTAGCTAAAGTTAGCTCCAACTCCAGTGGAAACAAAGACACCTACGCAGCAGAAGCAAAGTATGCAGGGCGGAGGACAACATCCTCTAACCAGCATCCAGCCTGCTGAAGTGCCCTTTAGCAAGACACTGAATCTCTAGCAGCTGTAACTGACCCCGCAGTCTGAGCCGCCTGCAGCCGGGAAACAGTGAGTCGAGAAACGTGGGATCGAATATCACATTATTATTACAGTACGCTACTTACAACCCATCTACGGTGTTTCCTTCAATCACACACCACGGAGAGTTATATCTCAGTATAACTGGAGCAGGATGTGTGTGTCTGCGTATAACTGTGTGTTCGTGTGTGTGTGTGTGTGTGTGTGTGTGTGTGTGTGTGTGTGTGTGTGTGTGTGTGTGTGTGTGTTCAACCACGCCGCTCCGTATCACCCTCCATCATCGTGAGTTGAGGGGTTGTGGTTCCTAGAGAAGCACTTTACTTAAATTAGACCCTCAACGACTCGACATGCAGGTGTCCTCGTGTGTGTGTGTGTGTGTGTGTGTGTGTGTGTGTGTGTGTGTGTGTATGTGTGTGTGTGTGTGTGTGTGTGTGTGTGTGTACTGTACTGTATGTGTGTGTGGATGTCAGACAGGCAGTGTGTGTATGAGTGTGAGGGGGAAGAGACTAAAGGGAGCGGGATCAGCAGACAGCGCAAACGAAAAGGGGAAACAGGGGAGCTAGCGGGGGAAGAAAGGGAGGAAGGGAGGGAGGAAGGAAGGAAGGGAGGGAGGGAGAGGGCGAGACATGATGGGTGACAGAGGAGGAGTGAGACATAGAGAGTGGGAGACATAAGGTGAGAATAACCTAGCCTGACCTTTTTCACTAAGGCTGTCCCATTCTTTATATTCCCTCATTGCGGTAATATTTACACAGGAATAAAAGATTATTGGACGGATCCACGGAGAGGAAATAAAGAGGAAGGAAAGGAGGGCAAGAAAATAAAAATAATGGAGGAGAGGAGGCTGATGGAGAGGGGGAGGAGAAGGTTTCAGGGCTGCAACTAACAATTATGTTCATTGTCGATCAGCCTGCCATATCTTCTTCATTATTCAATGAATCGTTAGAGTGTGAAATGTGAAAAAATGGTGAGAAATGCACTGATTCTCCGAGGTGATGTCTTCAAAATGTCTGGCTTTCTCTATATAGGGCTCCAACTCACAAATAGATTTAATAGAGAAGGATAAAAACAGGAAATCGTCACTTTTGAAAAACTGGAACCAGCTAATGTTTGGCATTTTAGCTTAAAAATCGCTCGTAGGATTGAATGATTTTCAAAAATGTGCTCTAAATGGATCGTTTCAGGTCCGTCTCCCATAAAGAGGGAGAAATAAAAGGCAACGTAAAATAAGTTCACCAAAACTACGCACAAATAAAAGAAACCATGAGGATTTAAAAAGAGAACAGTTGCTTAATGGATAAATGGATGCTTTATTTCTACACTGTTGGGACAATTTGGAAGATTATTATGGACGTGTTTCACTTTTTGCTGACAAATACTTATTTAAGTATTCTGCAGAAAATTATTAATTAAATTAAATGTTAGCTGCAGTACTAATTCAATATTATCCTTTATCGTCTTTCAACAAATTGATTTTAAGAGAACAATCGTGTCATGTCAAATGCACCATTTTTAAATTTCATATTGAGATAATAATATAATGAGCCAAGACAAACTGTTTCACAGTACACACTGCAAGCTGTTGAGGCAGAGCTTCACTTCCTCACTAGATATATCAATTAAACACACTTAAAAGAACAATTATTACACAAAGCACATCAGAAAAATGAGGGTACAATTCCTGCAGATGAGCAAAAAAGTGTGTCTGCATGAACAGAGATACAGCGAGACTGCTGTTTTCTGTTATACATGCACAGTATTGTACTGCTTAAGATGTTTGTCTTCTATTTATTTATCCCTTGTGAAGTATTGTATTCAGAAACATGTAATTTATCTTTGGTAATATTGTGAACATCCATGCTACTGACGCTTATTTGATTCCTAATTTTTAAAGACAAAGCTGAACAAATAGAAGCGCCGATAAAACACCAACACTAAGAGGGTCTGATGGAGAACACACACACACACACACACACACACACTCATATGCAAAAGCCGAGATAAGTGCACTCTCACACACAATAGACACCGTCTGTATTATGCATGCACACATGCTTCCAAACATTACAAAAACACACATCAAAACGAGCGGAAAAGACAGTAGGCGGTTATTAAAGAGACAAAAGAGAAAATAGAGAGAAGGAGAAGAGACACTTTACCAGCAATCAAAGACGAAGAAAAGAGGGAGGAAGAAGGAGGGAAGGAGGGAGGGAGGGAGGAGGAGAGGGAGGGAGGGAGGAGGAGAGGGAGGTAGAAGGAAAAAAAGGGAGAGTGTGCTTCTAATCAGCCCGGATCCAAAATGTAGACAGGCACACACAGAGGCACAAGCAAGTCCCAGTAGGATTAGGACCTAAGCACTGTGTGTGTGTGTGTGTGTGTGTGTGTGTGTGTGTGTGTGTGTGTGTGTGTGTGTGTGTGTGTGTCCCACGAGACTGATTAGCCATGAATGACTGATGACGGATCTTTGTTGTTGTTGTTTTTTTTGTTCCCCCCCCTCCCCTGCTCTCCCTCTTTCTCTCCCTCTCTCTTGTTTTCTTTCTCACTATACTCTCAGCTCGGGCAAGAGCGCATGGGAGGGGATTCACACACACACACACGCACACACATATAAATAAAGCTGCACACGGCTCCATGTATATTCAGCGAAGGCTCCTGAATATACTTAATGCTTTCATGTGTGTCACTGTGTAACGATCCATGCTGTTCCACACAGCTGCTTCTCTCTTTTTCGTACACTCTATTCCCCCCCACACGCACACGTGCACACACACACACACACACACACACACACACACACACACACACACACACACACACACACACACACACACACACACACACACAAACAAACCCCCAGATATGAACCTTTTCCTGAACACACTAGCTGTCTTTTACGCCAAGCACTGTTCAATCAGCAGTGTGACTCAGAAAAAGGCTCCAGGACTCAGGAGTCAGTGCCTTCTTTAACCTCCAGATGAACCTCCATCCATCTGAGCCCCCTGACAGCTAAACAAACCCGGACATAGACCCGCCTGAATGGAGGCCATTACAATATGAATGAGCCAAACAGAGCTGAAATGAATCGAATGGAGGACCGAAACACAGCGGCGGAGAAAAGGTTTCCCCGATGAGCTCGGGTAACGATGAGTCGGCATAAAATGTGACCCTGAGAGGAATAAAAAAGGCAGCTCAGGTGTCGCGATAAGGGCCTCGCTGTGGTTGCTTCGCCTCTCTTTACGGTGTAAGCATGTTCAGGGGGTGCAGACCTGTGGATCCTGGCGAGGCTGTGACATCATGTCTGCCCCCCCCCCCCCACCACCACCCTCTCCTCCCTAAGTGATGTCACCTTTCTGTCACATATCGTAAACAGGGGACTGCCATGACCCCTCTGAAGTAAGCCATAAAATAGCAGAATGATGGTGCTTGCACAGAGGAACAGCCACTTTCTCCTTGAATTTCACATATTTATTTAGCATTACAATAAGCAGTATTTTTATTTTACTGCACAGTATTTTATGTGTATTATGTTGAAGGAGCCTTAAGATTTCCATTGCCACACTGAAGCTATTGTGCGTATGACAATAGCCTTTAAATCGTTACATCTTGAACAGGCATTCATATCTTCAATACAAGCCACATAAAACACCTTGTGCTGTGTAAATGAACACACACACACACACACACACACACACACACACACACACACACACACACACACACACACACACACACACACACACACACACACACACACACACACACACACACACACACACACACACACACACACACACACACACACACACACACACACACACACAGCTCCCTCTCCTCCTGTACAGAGTAAGAAGCTGTTTTAGCCTTGTGTTTTGCGGGCTGTTTAAAATGTCATTTTTCTCTCGTGTCTCTGACTTCAAAGGCGCCGCGCTGAGCTCTCACTGCCTCTTGCCAAATCCTCCAATCGTTTCTGATTTAGTGAGTTGGCCATGGGCCGAGTAGCACCGGGACGGGCCCGTTTACAACCGGCCGAATGGTGGGGAGAGGGGGGGGGGGGCAAGAAGAGGGAGAAAACAAATGAGGCAATGTGGAGAAGGAGTGGAAGCAGGGCTGAAATTGAGACAGGAATAGGAGGCGTCGGGCTTCGAGGAGGCGATGGGTGTGAGGGGAGTTTGGAGAGATGGGAGCTGGATATAAGATATGGGGGGGGGGGATCGATTGAAAAGAGAGGAGTGGGGAGGAAGGAGGGCCACTTAAAAAAGCTGAGAGGAGCGAAGGTGGAAGTGAAAGAGGAAAGCAGAAGGAGAGGAGGAAGAGGGAGGGGGAGCATGTGGTCAGAGGAGTGAGGAAGTCGAGTGGAGGGGAGGTCTGGGACAGCAGAAGAAGGAGAAGAAGGAGAAGAAGAGCACATGGACACAGGAAGTCTGGCGCTTTCCATTCACATGCCAAGTCATCAGATGGCGGTGTGTGTTCACACCCCGGAGATGTCGCAACCAAACGCACCCCACTCCCTTCAAATCACTGCTACCGACAATAAGCAGCTGTTCACATGTTGGAGGAGAGCTGGAGGGGAGACAAACGTCTTCTGTCTGAGCGGCAAATGTGCTCCCAAACACTCCCAAACAAATAGTGGAAATAAGACTTAATGTTTTTTATTTTCAACACCTTTAAATATTTCCGTACCAAGCCCAACATTAAAACAGTTGCTGTTAATGAATTCACTTTTTTTTGTATCTCTCCATTGACCTTTCATGACGGCCCGAATCTCGGTCCCAGTCACTCCGAGGTCAATTGGATTAGACATTCAGGAATATATTTAAATGATGTGCCGTAGTTTGCTTGAAATATCAAAGCATGCACACACGAGAGACATTTGTAATGGAAATGCCTTTAATGACTTCACTGGCTTTACTTAATGACTTAATGCCTTTAATGCGTCGCCACATTTCAAACAGTCGGACTCATTTAACTGATTTCTTTGGCCTTCCTGCATATTTTATGTGAAGTTTAGATAAGTGCAGCACTGATGCTGGTGTAAAATCTGTTTTGAGGTTGATAAAAAAAAGTGGATATGTAAAAATGTATTTTTGGGAATTTATGCAGTAGGTGTTATTTTCCATAAAATATGGTTATTTTGACCCAGTGTACACAAAACAGGTTTGACTTTAAAAATATTCCCTAGTGCGTATCTGGAATACAAGTTTAGTGTGAACAATCATTAACAAATAGTAAGATTTGGTGAAGTGTACGAACAAAAAGGGTCAAAACAACCACATTTTTCACCGCATAGTGACTAAATTAACCCATAATTGGTGCAATTTTGTCCTAGAAGCCAATTTAGTTAGTGTGTATATGGTATTTAAATGGGATATGAACAATCAGTAACATTTAACCGTATTAGGTTAAGTAAAATATCAAAAAGGGTCAAAAACAACCAGGTCTCCACCCCATGGGGACCAAATTAACCCAGTATGCATTGGTGCGATTGTGTCCCAAAAGCCAATTTAGTTAATTTTTAATGCATTTGTGTTTTTTCTTCTTAAGTTGAATTGACAGTTAACACTTCCTCTCTGCGCCCAATCGCAGCTCGTCTGGCTGCAGCCTCCACGAGCTGTCTCTGCACACAGGGGGTCGTCTTGCACGCTGCACCCGGGATGTGCCCCCTGTACCCTGCAGAGCTTCTGAGGTGAGGGAGGGGTCTGTCTGAGTGAGACTCATCCACTGCTGACTCATCTCACACACACACACGGGCAAGTGTCTCCCCTCCCTCTCGCTTTCACTCTCTCGCACTCTGGAGAGGCAGCGGAGGCTGAGGACTCGGGGATGGCGGCCAGTGGGAGCCGTCAGGCAGTGGTAATCTGACTGGATTACCAACCAGGTGGAAACATTCAGCCTCTCGACTGCCCCTAACTCCCCCTACTCTCCCCCTCCTCCTGCTCTACTCCATTCATCTATCATTTACATGCTCATAATATCTTTTCATCCTTTTATTTCCTTCTTTCTTTCTTGTGTATGGCCTTTAACATAATCAAAACCCTACACATCTGGATCTGCAATACATACCTCAGTGTTTCTAAGGGTATAAGCACACACACAGTAGCTCGCAAATTCACACACACACATTATCTTTTCTCTCTGCGTCATGCAAGTTGTTTGTGTGTGAAGGTGTGTGCAGGACAGGTAGGAGGGTGAAGGGGCGTGTCTCATCACGGCTGCCAGTGACGATCAAAGCCAAAGTCGAGAAACTTCCAAGAGAAGAGACACATTACTGACAGCCTCATGATGAATGGACGGGGCGGCTGCATGTCAAAGACACACACACAGCTACACACATTTATAGCTAAGAATTGCAGAATTTAGCCACAAGATCTACACGAGAAGGAATGAGGAAGAACAAGAAGAACAAGAAGAACAAGAAGAAGTAAAAGGAGAAGAAGAAAAGAAGGAGGAAAATTGTCAAAGAGGAAGATTAAGAGAAAAGAAGAAGCGGAGAGGGGTTATCTAGTCCAACCAAAACATTCTGATTATGGTTTATTACTTTTTCAAAGCACAAAACACAAGCAGCTTAAGATATAAATCCTTTGAGGGCTCTGTGTGTGTATGTGTGTGTGTGTGTGTGTGTGTGTGTGTGTGTGTGTGTGTGTGTGTGTGTGTGTGTACAGCTGTGCATGTGTGCTCACATGTGACATGAATGGGTGCTCTTTCTGTCTGTATTACTAGGTCACACACACACACTCTCTCACACATACACACACTCTCGTGTAAACAAAAACCGTCTGCTGTCTGGGAAGTAACACACCTGTTCAATGACAAGCTTTGCCACGCCCTCTATAATATGGCACACCTGTGCTACTGCAGGCTAAACCTAACCTTAATCACACACACACACACACACACACACACACACACACACACACACACACACACACACACACACACACACACACACACACTTGCACAACTGCTGCCCAGGGGCTAACATCACAGAAACGGGGAAGAAGAGGGAGACTGGAATAAAAGCAAGGCAGCGAAACAGGGAGGGGAAGGAGAGACAAAGGCTCTCCCACTGCTGCTATCAGTAATCTAAACGCCTGTGTAATATCATTGTGGGCTTTTATCAAACGGGGGCTGAATCTTATGGCGTTGGTATGCGTCTGTCATTCCATCACCTTGTCAAGCGCGACCATATTCAAGCAGACACCATGCTGATCTAAATAAGAGGCTTCGGCAAATTGATGGATTGCAGATTTTTCCGGGATATGAAGAAACAGGGGGAATGAGCTTCTTTATTTTGTACTTTGAATTACTGTACCGGTTGGGTCTTGAAAAAAAATGGTGTCTCTTTCCAAAGATCTGAAACAAACCCCCCCCCCCCCCCTCTCCTCCTGGCCACATCATATCTACCCCCTGCGCCGAGGCCTAGGGCCAGGCATACAGCTTTCTGAATCTCTAAGGAGGGGGGCAAGCACAAAGGTAACCCCCATCCTAACCTCCCAGCAAACACACACACACGTAACCCAACCCGATCCCAACCCCCCATCCCAAAACAACAATCCTCTATGCCCATCATGTCAGTCAAAACCCCATCAGGGACATGCATGGAGAGTCTGGATATCTGGAATCTCAATACAGTGTCATGCACCTTGAGACCCAGCGAGAGGCCCTCTTGAATATATTTCAATAGCATTATCACCCTGCATTAGTACGCTTTTTCTCCCTTTCACAGAATCATCCTTATATTGGACCATAATATATGTCAGCGGGTTGTAATATCAGTCAAATCGGAGCTTTTTAAATCGTTATGCAAGTTAGATTTGTTAAAACAACCCGTAAGAGGTTTAAAACAGGCGAAATCACTTCAGTTGAATTCAAAAGAGACATACAGCTGAATGCCTCGTGAAATATACAAAATATTCTATTCATATTAAATAAATTATACAGTTTGAATTATGGTGTATTATATTTTAATATCATTTAGGACTGTAATTATGTAAATTATATAATGTGTGTCCTTCCATGATACATACATGTAATTCTGGATAATACATTTACAATAACACATTTCTACCTGAAGACGATTAAATATGTTACATTTTAGGATATATTCGAGAAATTACTCAATTATGGAAAATAATACATTTAAATCTTGTGCTATTAGTCCTATATATATTGTAATTTCATAATAGAAAGTAAAAGCATATAAATACATATGAAATTACACATGTGCTTTTCAGTAAAGAGACTTTTGGAGCATATGGACATTTCTAAAGACAAACCAAGCTAATAATAATATTAATCAGCCTTTTCTACATGTGGAGACCAGCAGCAGCACGTTAAATGTCAAACTGGTTCAGTTTATATTTCTGCAAACACTGCGCTGAGCTTAATGTGTTGTAATGTCAGAGTCAGAATGAGGTTTATTGCCAAGTTCTCACTTACAGGGAATTGTCTGTGGTGCATACAATAAGCATATTAAGAGGGAATAAAATAATACAAAGCATGGTACTAAAAAGGTCACGAACATAAATATAGATTTGAATATTACAATGGGATTATGGAAAAGATACAATAAAAAGGACTATATGACAGTTTAGTGCCAGGTGTGCCCAAATGTTTAGATAGTCCGGACATGTGGACACTTTTGCATTTGGTTTGAACATTTTACTGGACGTTTTTCGCTGTTGTGTAAAACTAATGAATATGCAAATGAGTGCAGACAGAGGATCCTGCACGTCTATTTAAAGAAGACGCTGCATTTGCAAATGATAATTAATGGGATTTCTCATCGGCCACGTTTACATTCATCCAGTGAGTCCAGTTTATAGACACTGTATGATTCCGAGCAGAGGCTTTCTTTCTTTCTCTCTCTCCTCTCACACACACACACACGCACACACACACACACACACACACACACACACACACACACACACACACACACACCACACACACACACACACACACACACACACACACACACACACACACACGCCCACCACCCCCTCCCCTATTGAGACAGGATACCAAAGCTACTTGTTAAATCTAATGCATGCACTGTCAACCCATTCGCACCCCGTCACGTCCCCAGCTCAATATAGAAACCGGATTTTCTGGTATTACGCGCACCTCCATTAGCCAGAGCTCCACTCCTTCCAACAACACGACCCCCAGTTTGTGACCAGTACAAACCAGCATGTGCCCCCTCAAACCCCACCAAGCTCCTGGAGCCTCACATGAAGGAAGAATCGTTGAAATTGCAGCTAATAGTGTTTAATTTATTGTTTAATGGGAAATATAAGCAGTGGAATTACCCAATTCTAATTAATTGCTTAAAATGGCAATGATTAGTACTTTACTAATTGATGAAACCATATAAATCTATGACAAGATTATGCTATACTGGAAACGCCTAATAATCCCTGCAGTGTTATAAAGACGAATAATCCTGATATTTCTCAAAATCATGAGAGGTTTAAAGTGTAAAACAACAAAAGGAGGTGTAGCGTAAAATGTAAATTAATCTAATTTGCCAAGTTTCTGTAAGAATGGGATGTCCCACCGTGTTTCATGTTTTGCTTTTACGTTTGGCTGAAACACTAGAATTATATTTATTTTCATATAAAGCAGCTATGTCATTAATAATTATTTAAATAAACAAAAACTCATGCGTATTTGTTGCACGTTTCTAAATTCCCACAAATTCTGAGCGAGTTCCTTTCCTTACTTTACTTTCAATACACTGTTATCTGGCTGCTATACGTCTTCGTTTCTACACTGATTTTATAATTTAAAAACTAACTGTACTTATTGTTGTCCACCTTGATGGGTACTTTTGTAAATGATGTCTCTAATATGTTATGCCTGCCTCTTAATTATTATGTTTGCCTCTTTACTTTTGCTAACACCATACATTCGTGGGACTAATAAAGGTATTATGATTGCAGTAAATGAGTTCGTCCAAAAAAGCTTTCCCAAGTTTGTAATATGGAGAATATGCTTCAGACAAGAGAGAGAAACTGCATTTTATTACACACACACTTTGTCATTAAATATATCAGAAGAGCCGCGTTTAAAACTGACCTGAATGCGGACCCATGGAGAGGTGCGATGAGTAGTATTTCCCGGGCTGGAAGTGAGCGGGGTGCTGCACCGAGCCGTGGCCGCCTGACGCCATCCGAGAAGCGGCGCTGTGAACCAACGCGCTCCGCTCCGTCAGGAGGTGGTGCGGAGGAGCGAAATCTCGGCTTTCCATCCCCGGCGAGAAGCGATAAATCCCAAATCCCAAAGTAAAATCCGGAGGCACCGAAGGTCTCAGGCAACCCAGATGCAAAATAATCCCTTTTTATGAACTTCGGGCTCCCCTCGCATTCAGCGCAGTTTTAGCTTTGCAGGGTAGACACCGAGTCCCCGTCATGTCCTACAAAAGAGAGAGCAGGAGACACGTCAAAGCGCTGACAATAATGAGCCAACCAGGGAGAGCTGAAAGGCTGAGCTGAGAGACAGTCGCTGTTCATGTTTAGACAAACAAAAAGCATTCATATCTTACTAAAACGTTTCCACATTATTCTTACTTCATTGTCCTCTATGTGTCATTTAAAAGGCGATTTATACCAGGGCAGGAAGGTGCGTAAAGTCTGTCCTGCAGATAGAAAGGTGGTTGAACCGAGTTTATGTGGATTTGCTCTGCACCTCATCGATGGCCCCAACATAGAAGGCTCTGCCCCCCCCCCCCTTTCCCCCTCATTCTGTGACCAAACACGATGCAAATAACATACACGGGGGCTTTTCTTTATCAGCGAAAAGAATGGAAATGGAAGGAGGAGATTTGGCTCAGGTACAAACAAATGGTGTATATACAGTATAAGAGTTCACACACGAAAAAAGCCTCGATGAAGGACAAGTTGTTAAGTCTTTAGACTGAACAAGCACTGGTCATAAACAAGCTGGACCTCGGGGGCTCTTGCACTAAAATATGAAGAAAACCAATACTTCTGGGCAAGCATGCACACAAAAAACCTTAAATTATGGTGACTAATATCTATTCCCAAACCTCAGTCCCCATAGTGCCAAAAACCCAGAAACAAAACACACACGTTTCCGCTATGATTAATGGATGTTGTTGTTTATGTAAATTTGATTTCTTTGCTAATTCAGTTGTCATAAAACGTGATCATTTAACACTATAGAGGATATTTAAAGAAAAAAAGGGGCTATAAAACATAGGATTTATACAAGATCTCACATGTTGGATCAATGTTGTTTGACGTATAGCTTTTAGAAATTCAATCTGACGTCTTTTTACACAAACTTGTTTCCCCTTTATTGTTTGGCGTTTTTATAGAGGGATTCCTATTTGCGGTGTTGCTTATTAATGAAAATGGTGATAAAACAGCTATTTCTGTCAATTCCTACGGGGGTCAGCAGCTTTGCCCCCCCCCCCCCCCCCTCCTCGCAATGGCACACACCATGCATCTCTGCTGCACACATACATACAGTACAGGCTACAGTGTAATCACAAACACAAATCACATCACCTTTATGCTCCAGTGCGAAAGAGCGAGGCAGTAAACAGTGAAATAGACTAGGAAATCATCGACTTTATATGTATGCCTTATAGCCCAGGTCATTTACTTAAATAGGGCTCCACGTGACGCGCAGATAGTGCCTGCATCCACCAAAAACACACCTCAGCAGTGCATCTATTAGGCCTCTCAATGCATGGCACGTCCATAGATGCTGATAGCACCTCCCAGGAATCAACGATAAAGGAACAAAGAAAATATCAAATGCTCTGGTGGACTTATGAAGTGCAGAGGAATATAGGAGCTCGGATATTCAAGTCTCCTTTACGCACACACTTTCACAGGCTCAAGGATTCCCAACTTGTTCTACATTTACTTGCAACATTCTCTGCAACATACAGCTGATTGTCATTTTTTGATAGTTCCCCTGCATTACCTGGACTTGTAACCTAATCTTGCGCTATTTTATCTCTAATCAGTTTCTTCTTGCACTATTTTTATTCTTTAAAACATGTGGTGTATGTATTTTATATTAATCTTGCATTGTTGGAGTAGCATGGGGACTTTCATGGCCATAACTACATGCATATGACAATAAAGCCTTAGAATCTTCAATCCATTCAAGTCTTCTTTACGCACACACACACTTCCACAGGCTGAAGGACTCCCAACTTTCAGGAATTGTGTTTTGAGGAGGGAAACATTTCCAGAGTTCAGCAGCTCTGCGCACAAACACTCTCAGGACAAAACACCCAATGCATGCACCTTTTTTAAATGCTTCTCTAAATGATATATGCACGTATTTAAATAATGTAATTCCCCTTTTGCTTGTGAGCACCACCTTATCGTTTGTGACCACAGCCAGAGAAGGAATGAGGGAGAACCGAGAGGCTATACTGCAAAGCGCACAGGGGGAAGGCAAAATGGACTCTCTCCTGTCCCCTCGGCTGGGAGAAACAATGGCCCCTCTCCACGGGACATCAATCATAAACCACTCTCGGCTGACATTTGTCTATACATTTTTTAATTTTCAGGCCGTAAACACACGTCTTCGGTGTTTACATTCCACGTCAACGGAGAGCCACTCAGGCTACATTTAACAACCCGAATCTAAATCCCGTGTTATCGCTGGCCACGCAAACAAAACGACGTGAGCAGATCGCGCGTAACAGTTTGGGGGGTAGGGGGGCATTTGAATCTACTGTAGTGTGTGTGCGCGTATGTGTGTGGAAGGCATTCAGACTTCCTTCCACTTCACCTAGACTCCCCCAAAGCCCATACACACACCGAAACACGCACACACACACACACTTCCCAAACACGCACACACACCCACCAGCACTGCTGCCCCTCAGGGTCAAACTATCGCCAGACGAAAAAAATCCTCTCCACAAAAGTGACCAATACTCGCCAAAATGACATCACATGAACTCAACACCAACGCCAGTAATTCTGCAATCAATTGTATATTTCAGATATCGCGTTGTTTTCAAACCAAAAATTCGTGTTTTGTACAATTTAGAGTGAAATCATAAACGCGTGGACCTTTGGACAAAAGATGACAGGTATTTTTAAAAAAAAGGGGCATTTATTTTTTAAGTGGCACTGGTTCAGAGGACAAGTCATTGCCTTCAACAATTTTGCAATAAAGTAAAGTCACAGGGAATAAGTGAGACAGTAAATCCGGATGTTCAGAGGCCGGCTAAACAGGAGAGACAAGCCCGGCCGAGGCGAGGACAGCCCGGCGTCTGCTGCCTCCATGCCGGGGGAGGAGGGGGGAGGCAGGGCTGCAGTTTACAATAAAACTGCCCCGTCTGCTTCCTGCCCAGAACATAAGAAACTAACAAAGAATAATCTACAATTTAGCATATTTAAAACAAAAAACATGAGGAGGTTTAATGTAAAGCGAGTGGTGTTGAATAGTCCTCTGAATGAATCGGAAACACACAAGAGTAATTCGGCTGTGAAGAGGTCAAATCAGAAAGTGACACACTGGACAGAATCCGAAAAATAAATCCTTCATAATACTGTATTTACTGTAATACTGTAAAATCACAAGATGTGTTGCTTTACTGCAAACACACTGGCTGAAGGATGTCTTTAGATTATTCTGATGGCAGTCATACCAGCTTGCATTTCTCCAAAGGTATGACAGTGAATAATAATGGAGTAAAAATCAATTTAAATAAAACTGGGAGTTTTTAGATAATCCTCTCACACACGAGAACCAAAATGTATATCCAGCAGCACAATCACTAAAGATTATATAAAACACTGAGCTGTAAAATAATGTTCCTCACTTACTGGTAAGTTATATCCAAGGCGAGTCGGTTATATTAAAAATGAAAGAAAAAGTATAAAAATATTCAAAGTGAAAATCCCCGAATCGCAGAGATGAAACATGTGGGATTGATTACATCCTCTGTGCAGACTGTGTGGAGGTATGGGAGAGACGCATCGTAGAAGTTCAGGCTTGTAGTGAAGCGAGGCTAGTGTATGCAGCCCGAGACTCAGACAGGAGGGGGGAGGGGGGAGGGAGGAGGGGGGGGGAGGAGGATGGGGAGGGGTGAGAGCGCGGGCCTATTGGTTTGAGAACGACAATGTGAAAGCGTGCCCGTGAGGCGCCCCCTCCACCCTCCTCCCGTCCAGAGGTGCGGAGTAACTAAGTATTTACTATAGCCTACTGTACTTAAGGACAGTTCTGAGTTTACTTACTTGAGTGTTTCCATTTTATTCTACTTTATAATTTTAGATTAAAATGTTATACTCAAAATCTGACTTCAGGAAAAAGCAGAGTGCTAAATTCTCAGGTTTTTTTTGCAAAAGTAAAAGCTATTTTTGACGTATACTAGTATAGGCTATTTCCATGTTATTCTACAAATACTTTTACTCCACTACATTTAAAAAAGGGAAATGTATTTTACATTTTAAGTTAATAGTTACTTCACAGCATGAGTAAAAGTAGCAATAATTTTTTTTAAATATTCTGTTACAATTGAAATTCTTTCATTCAAAATCTGTGGTGTAAAGTAACTAAGTACATTTACTTAAGTGCTGTACTCAAGTACACTTTTGAGGTACTTAAGATGAATATCTCCAGTTTATTCTACTTTCTACTTCTATTACACTACATTAAAAAAGGGAAATAATGTAATTTTTACTCCACTACAGTTATTTTATATATTTAATTAGTTTGCAATAAGACCCCTTTAGTAAAACACTACTTGGTGCACCAATATTATGTAAATGTCATATACATATAATCATACACACATAAAGGCACAATGTTTGCTTTTTATATTTGACTATGTTGCTGATAATACGCTATACTTTTACTCAAGTAAGATTTGAATGCAGGACTTTTACTTGTAATGAAGTATTTTGCCCACAATGTCATTGTAAATAATGTAACCATGTAAATAAGGCATTCACTTGGTCACTACAACATGATCTGCAACATTAGCTTACTATATTATTTGTACATGTCATAGTTTACTTCCCCTGTATTGCAGATTGGTCTTGCAACATAAGCACTATTTTTATTTGATTCTCTATTTCATCTTGTACTATTTGTTATTGTTTTTAAAATGTGTTTTATGTCTAACATATATTTATGTTGCATTGTTGGAGGAGCCTTACGTTGTTCAATGTGGAAATGACAATAAAGCCTTTGAATCTTGGTACTTTTACTCAAATAAAGCATCTGAATACTTCTTCCACCACTGCCCCCACCTCAGCCTTTCCTACACACACACACACACACACACACACACACACACACACACACACACACACACACACACACACACACACACACACACACACACACACACACACACACACACACACACACACACACACACACACACACACACACACACACACACACACACACACACACACACACACCCTCCCCACCACCACCCCTCCTCGACGGTAAACACACGCTGCCATTGGCTGCAGCGCGGAGCCAATGAGGAAGCCTCCGGAGCCGCGGAGCGAAACGGCGGGCGTTTGATTTGCAGCCCTCGGCGCACTGCATGCACAGCAAATGCGGGGAGACAGGCGGCACATCTCGGCTCAGCTCGGCTCAGTGTGCGGAGAGAGCGGAGGAACCACAGCCGTCCGGCGCCGCCTGCACTTTCTGATCACTGGTGAAGAGCAAACAGCATCTAGTCTATTCCGTGTGATCCCACTGCAGCTCGGTTCAAATGCTGCATCGTTATTTTTGCTGCGATGATGTGATGGTTTTATTGATGCTCCTTTAGGGAAAATTCCTCTTTTTTCCTCTCGCCCCACTGCATGTGTTTTGCTAAATAAATCCTTATTTGTAGACTGTGTAATTTATTGAACATGTATAGGCTGGCAATGAAAGGCTTTTTTTGCACACAGCCCACATTAAGACAAGACGGAGGTTTAATTGACAGGCGTACAGTTAAGTGTAAGTTTGATACAGAAAATGTGTCCACTGGGAGTGAATCTAAAGGAGGATTCATCCATTATAATTCTCTGCTTCGTCCATAAAGCCAGGTACATTGTCTGACTCAATGAACATGCATTGGTTCTGTATCAGCTCACTTTATCCATCCACATATATGAAGGATTCTGCCATCAAGCAATATTAAAAATAACATATATTTGATAGAAAAAGGGGATAATAAAGTTACTTTGTAAAATGTATTTTATGGTGTCTGTTTACCTGTCTCTCTCACGCACACGGGCAAATTGAATCACTGCGTAATTTGAAAGCATTACTGTCTCCGGGGTTAGCCTCGCGCACGGTTCACTAATTTCGCCAATTAAAAGTGGAAGGATATGGGCTTGTGTGTTTCCATGTCGAAATATATGAGCTGCTATAGACTAATATTCCCGGTGCAGGTTTGTTTATACGTGGAGGCAAAGGGTTAAAACTCGGGGGCTTCGGATCTACGAGGCTCCTGATTGGCTGGCGCGCCGCCAGAACTCTGTCAATCACCGAGTGTAAACAAGGCTCTGATTGGCTGCTGGCCAGTCCGCACTGGGCTGCCTGAAAAAAGCAATTACTGCCCCTGCGGTTTCAAGGCGGCCCCGCGCTGAACGATGAAAGGAGATAAGGAGGGGCGGTTTCAAGGCGCCCCCCACGGCGAACCCCGTTGGCCCCAGAGCAAAAGGAGAGTCAAGAGTGACTAAATCAAAGGGAATACGGTAAAAGGGGGGAAATTACACGTTGTATTAAATGTAGGGGCTAGATCCGAGGAATGGTGCAATAACAACTTTGTGTTTAGAAAATGGAGGAGCAACGAGAACCGGAAAACGCTGCTTCGAGGGAGCTCCTTCTTTTTTTTTAACACGAACAGAGAAAAGTTTTTGTCGATGGTGGAAAAAGAGCGATTGGTTTGTAGATTAAGTAAATTATGAGATTTCCTGACATTAATGTTAAATCAGTGACGATGTTAGACCGTGATAGACTCGGCTCGGATTGTGCTGCTGTGCGTAAAATGTTGACCAAAACTTTTTGCTGCCAACTGTTCAATAATTAAGTGGACATTTCCGCTTTTACGCACAGGCTTAAACGGTAGGCCTGTTATAATAATACATTAGGTCATTAATTGTTTCTGAAAAGGGGAATATAAGAAGAAGAAGTTATAGAGTTTAGCAGTAGTTTGTACTTTGCCTTGTAAAAAAATGAAAAAGTAACCTAAAAATAATGATTACAAATATATAAATAAAAATATAAATGCAATAGATCAATATAAACAATATATATTTATTTTTTTAATTATGTACGTGTGTAAATGTTTCCCAGATGAGAAAACGGCTTTGTGTTACATACACTAGAAATAAAACAAACACTTAGGCTATATTGATTATCTAGGATATATATTCATATCTTTATATAGAACTGAACAGAGAGGAAGAGTAACTTTTTTGATTTATATTTTGATTTTGTATTTATGTTTTATTTTGTACTTCTTTACTTTAAGTGCTGCCATGTCAGTGGATGTCTTTGGTAGTTTATTATCTAATTTAGCAGTGATGTATGTACGTTTTTGGTCCGTGTGTGTGTGTTGTATTTTCTTTGTATGTGCTTGTACATGTGGAAAAAATGTATAAAGACAATGGGGAACAAAGATAAATATCTACATTTCTTATTTTTGAGAATCATTATGATGATTTATTTGGGAGCCTTTCTTCAAACCAACAACGCAGCAGAGATGTGTCTGCATGAAAGCCAAACCTCATAGTCTGTTTTCCTTTTAGCTGAACCTGTCCAAACCTGACAACAGTGAACATGCACCCCATAAAATATATGAACATTGTTCCTACTGATGTCCCTTTACATTAAAACAGAAACTCGCTCCCTCTCTTATTGGTCCCCCCCCCCCCCCCCCACCCCCACCCCCCAACAAAACACACTGGACAAAGGAGACCAAAGCCGGTCTGCAGCCCTCAGATAGCTTATAAATTGTGTGCATGGAGGAAAAACGAGACCTTCATCCATACAGTAGAATTAATGGATACATATATAATTCAAATCAAATAACGCCAAAGCAGAGCAGATTTATCACGTCTGTAATTAGATAATCGTTACCCTCTTTTCCTATTTACATAGCAGCCTGCATACCAAAGCCCTGTGCTCTCCAATGGGCTGCAGCCACCACGTGTCCACGCACACACGCACACACACGTATACAAAAACATCTTGCTATATTCTGTAGTGTTTGACTATCCATAATGTTCCCTGCAACCAGCAAGACAAGGGTGAATTGTTGATAATGCCAAATGACACAAAAAAAAACCTTTGTGGAGTTTCAAAACTCATGAAATGGTGCTGTCTATCAGAAAGTCATTATACCCACTCACTAAGAATATGTATATTGTTACTAATTAATAGGCAATACGCACACATGCTCTGCATCAGAAACAGGCATCTTGGATCCAAAAATGACCATTAGGATATCCTTACCAACAGGTTTGCAGTGAAATTATACATTCAATATTTACATAATAGTGAATACAAATAATGTATGATGTTTGTAGGATTTTGCATCTCACACAAACTTAGGAAAATGTGTCACTTTTCCTCACTTAACTGCTCAGAATCTCTGATAACAATGTCAGAATATGTCCATTTGTCTATATGTTGGTATGCCCACACAGCAGCCTAATTATAAATAAATTAAATATATATTTTTTTATTTTGAGATTACTTAGTTTCCCCTGTTTTTCTCCCCCAGCAGTGTTGCCCTCAGCACTAATGACAGAGGGACAATAAAGAATCCAGCTCACAAAAGGAGTCCGGCACTTAAAACAGAAATCTGCATTTAATTTATTTAGTGACAAGGAAAAGCCTTTTATAGCTTGATTTTTATTGGTTCTTTTTCACTTAAAAGGTGGGGGTTGGGTGTGCGTGTGTGGATGAGTGTGTGTGGTTGTGTGTGTGTGTGTGTGTGTGTGTGTAGCGAGAGAGAGAAAGCATAACACACACCCCAACCTCCTCTGGTCCGTGTGCCAGCGCAAACTACCCTATACTGTGGAGGAGGGGGGGGGGGGGGGGGGGGATAATTAATGCGGATTGACTGATTGCTCTTGAAACAGACCGGTCCTACGCGTGGATTGTCCTCAAGCAATGAAGCGTTCCTGACTGACACTTTCCACCTTCCCTTCTTCGCATCCTCTCCGCCCCCCCCCTCCCTACACCGGTGTGCAGGAGTCTTCCTCCCCGGCGAGAAGCCACACATCCCGGCCAGCCTTTAGCACCTTCTCCCCCCCTTTCTTGGATGTGGTATTTGTGTGCAAATGTAGCAAAATTGGAAAATTAAATTAATAACTAAACAATCTATGTTCACATGTTGATGCTTTTTCTGCCATAAACTCACAATAAGTGTGTGTTTGATTAATGAGAGAAGTAAAACAGGTTTAATAGACATCCCTCACTTCTTGCTTTAGACGGTGAGCAGGAGTCTTCCTCCCCGGCGAGGAGACACACATCCCGGCCAGCCTTTACCACCTTCTTCCCCCTCTCTTGGATGTCAATTTTGTGCGTAAATGTGGCCAAATTGAAAGAAAAATAATGAATTAATAAATAAAATTAGTAAACATACAAGTAATATGTATACTTTTTTTTCACATGTTGATGCCACACACTCACAATAAGTGTGTGTTTGAGCATTGAGATTCAGAAGTAAAACAGGTTTAATGTAGACATCCCTCCAATGGACACTGTAGCACAAAAGTAATACCATGAAATGTTGTTTCTTCACTGCTGCATAAGTGCCACATTCTGTACGTTCAGATTCGAAAAAAATCAGGAAATATGTATGAATATATTACATTGACTGGACGCCTGGATGTAAATCTGAGTTGTCCCAAAATTAGACCACAAAAAACAAAGTTATAAATAATGATGTTGACCCATTACTGTAAAAGCTTTTGTGTCCACTTGTAAACTATAACCCCCGCCCCCTTTTTTTGCTCAATCCAACATGCATCATTTCAGTGTTGTTTTGTGTTTCTCATGTCTCCCTAAAAATATGCGAATACGGTATTTTATGCGCATTAGAAAGAGTCCAAAGTGCGTTTAAAGCGGGTGCTATCCCCTCCCCTGCACCACCACCCACATTAATTGAATAAACTTTTGAACGTCTACATAGGACCACATAAAGAAAACGCATAATTCACAGTAAACGGGAAACACATTGGCGAGGCTGGTTTTAAATTAGGTCCAAATGGAGAGCTGTCTCCACGGGAGGCCCTCCATGCAGGGCAGCCATCCCGATTCTCGCGCACCTCGCCAGATATTTGTGATAGCCCTTTCCATTTCCAAACGGGGCCGTTCACCAGGGAGACGCCCCAGCTATCTAAAGGTGTTGCAACAACCCCGAGAGACAATGGAGTCTTATTAGAAAAAGCATGCGTAATACATCGCTGAAAAACGAGACTGTTCTGCGTAATGGCTATGCAACAGCGACAACTATAACGTATTTTCCCTTTACTTTCGTGGCCACATTTCAACAATGGCACCCAAGAAGAAGAAGAAGTAGAAGACATGATGGAGTCAGAAGTTGACTGGACACAAAAACAACATGACCTTTTCTTCTCTGTGTGCGCAGGACAGATGCTGCTATTTCTGATCATCCTGACAGATACGCTGGAGAGGAGCTCGGCCATCACGACGGGTCATGAAAAGCTTGGCATGAAAAGTAAAGACTTTCTTCTTCTCCAAAACACTTGAAATGATAGTGCAGGAAGAAGAACATATTGATGGTGGTGGGGGGAATAGCTCGGGCACCAAATTAGTGGCTGCCTGTCACACACACACACACACACACACACACACACACACACACACACACACACACACACACACACACACACACACACACACACACACACACACACACACACACACACACATCCGGTTGTAACCACCACCAGGCTTGTATGGTGGAGATGAAAGCACCAGCATCTATTTATGGGCCATCCAAACACGCAGGTGGAGGCTTTAATTATCATCTGAACATCTACAGCCATAGCGTGTTTACATCAACGCTTATGTAGGAGTCTGCATTCAGACATTGAGGGGAATTTAATCCTAAATGTTGATATAACACACGCAAATAATGGGATTACATATAAATCGTGTGTCTGACATGTGACACGCCACGTCATTTTGTCTTTTATGCAAAGCACATTATAGATATGTCTTTGTTTTCTGGTTTATCCCAAGCAATACGAGCCTCAATTACGTGTTGTTTCATGGGAAAAACTCGAAAAAGTTCTAAGTGTTTTTGGGCCATGGGTTCAACAGGTCAGCTGACTTTCTGCAATCCATAACTCAACATTTCACGATTGATTATTTCAACAAGACAATGACTGGATTTAGCAAAACAGTTTTTGTATGACTCAGTGTCCTTATGTGGTCATATTTAGTGCTTTTTTATTGATTAAGGATTAAACCTATAATCAGATCAAATCTGGATCATCTCTCCAAAGAACTCGTCTGACAACTATTTAATTTGGTGGCTCCATATCCAAAGCAACAGCGTGTCACTGGATGATCAGAAGAGCCAGAAACATTTGGGATTACAACCAACAAGTTAAACTACAAATTATGAATGAAAGCAGTCATGTGTCCAATAACAAGCATTATCCAGAATGGCACTTTTTGATATGCTCTACGTGTAGTTATACATTATGATATGTTGTGCTGCCTGGACATTTACTCATTGTGTGTTATTCTTCAGATAATATAGAAACTCACAGTAATGTGTTTCAGCATTGAGACTAAGAAATAAAGCAGGTTCAATGTAGACTTAACTGGACACTGTAACAGCAATACGTAATTTGCTTTTCTGTAAAGTATACGTTCATATAACAAATAATAATCAGGAAATGCTTATAGAAATGGACTTAAATCTAGGATGTAAATCAGAATTGTTCATAAATTAGATTGTAAGAAATGTTTTTATAAATACAGATGTTAACCTATAACTGCAAAAGCAATGTTATACATGATACCTGGTGGGGGTTTAAGAGACTCCCCTTTTGATTATCTGAATCTCGAGGTATTGGTCCTTATTTAGACAGAAATCAGAAAAAGTTACCTGAAACAGACGCGTGTGTCATCTCGGATGGATGGCTTTATGGCCAACGGTGTTGCCAAAATCTGTGTTTGTGTGTGTGTGTCTATACAGTGTAACCTTGTAACTTAATATAACACAAGTAAGCCTGACAAACTATAACACCCAACTGCGGAGCCGATCAACTAAAGGAACTACACTTTACATGGTTCAATCACCTTGTGTTCGTGTATGTGTGTGTGTGTGTGTGTGTGTTTGTTTGTGTGTGATGCGCCCCTCAAGAGGCCTAACTGATCAACCTTCTTACATTAACTCAATGATCAAGAAATAGGTCGAAATTCACTAAGTAACATGTATCCATCCATTATTGTAAGTTAACATTTCAAGTTTAAATGTAAATAAATGCTTCAAATAGTCTATACGTGCAGTCATTACACATTTTAAAGTGGTTGGAAACGTTCAAAAAAGGATTATGCAAAGTTTTTTAGATAAATAAATTGCCCAAATTGCATTATTAATTCTATATGTAAATACGCAAATAAATGAATAAACATGTTGTTTTTTTTGACAAAATGTTGGTCCTTTAGTCACTTGAAAAGAAATGACGCCTGCCTCTTGAGGGTTTTTTTCCCTAAACCAAGCTTTGTAAACTACAATATAGTCGTAACTCCGTGAAGATACATATATTTTCAAAAGCTTATATCCGCATAAATTGCACTGACAAACGATTAAGCATAGTATAAAATGCAACACGTACCTAGAAAACGACCGTCTCCAAATACATGTATTTAAGGATACACATTGGAAAACGCACAACCTGATAAAAGAGTCTTTCTTCCTCACAAAAACTTCAACTCGAGAAAAAAAATCCTTCTCTAACAAGCTTTATCCAAAACGCGTTCGCATGTATGGCCTTAAATAGCGCGCTGCGCTTCCTTTTAGCTCTCTGCTGAATTTATCCACCGAGGGGTTTTCCCGACTACAAGCTCCGGATCCTGTGGATGTGAGTCTCTCTCCGTGAGGCAGTGTAATAGCGAATTTATGTCTGCATGACGCGTCCTCTCTCTCCCACAATGGAGCTGGAGCGCTGACATTAAACAGAAAATTGATGGAGAGAGACTCTCTCTCTTTCCCATGCACTCTCCCTGTCTAGCAGAGGAGAAGCGAGCTTTCTTGCATTTTCCCTACTTATTTTTTTAACAGGGGAGGGGGCATCATCAATGGGTTACACACCAGGAATACACCCTTCCATCCACACCAACACATATACAGTCTACGAGTTTAGAGACACACATTTACGCACCGAAACACACACCTTAGCCTCTAACCTGTGCTGTTTGTGATTATGCTGACGGAATCCATGCATATAGGAGGAGAGGAGGCCTATCACTACTTCCATATGCATCTTTCTGAACAAACTATCCCCTCTTACAACACGTGTTATCAAAGCTTTTTGGGTAATCATGTTCCTGTGCACCATGTAACCGAGTTGTTTTGGAAGACAGGCCATGGTCGTTATTTAATAGTGCGTAATAGTTAAGAGTTTGTATGAATCAGCACTCATCTGGAAATTTAACTGATATTTTTGCAAAGTGATATCTTTAATAACCGCCTGATTGTCTAATTGTACCCACCTTTTTTGTTTAATTCGCCATCAATGCCTTATATTTAAACTGCCCTTCCGAGTTTCAGGGGTATTTAGTTGTGAAGATGACCGCGCGAGCAAACACAGCCAATGCACACACGGGTTCAATTGTGTGAAGACGAAGAGCACCATAAACATTTAGCACAGGCGTTAAAGAGTCCACGGCGTTTGCCCCGCAGCCTTTGATCAGGTCCAAACGGTCCGGACAAGTTTGTGCGTAAAAGTGAATTTGTCTCCCCGATCTCGCTCCAGAGATCGGGGAGACCGTAGCAGCTCCCTTTAGCTGCGGTTTGCCTGGACGAGAGACACAAAGACATGAATGCAAATGCAGTAAAACACACACACACACACACACACACACACACCGTTTCCAAGGCGTTTTACTGAAGGTGCGTAAAACCAACGAGCTGCAGGTTGGAGTTAAATGCGGAAGCAGCGAAGTCTACGAGCTTTGGAGATAATTGCAGAAACGCGGCGGTTGTTTGGAGTCTTCTTCCTCTGCCTCCCATACAGGACCTCCGCCTCGGCTTTCTCCTCTTTCTCCCCCTGCAGCCCCCACTGGCTGCCCCCGTGGGTCACCGCTTCAGGAGCTCCACGTCACAGCGTTAACCCCTGCATCGCCGCATCCGGGGCACGAGCAGGGCCGAGAGGGGGGATGGGGGGGATGGGGGGGATGGGGGGTGGGGGGGTGGTCCCAAATTGGTGGTGTGTAGGGGGTGTGGCTCCAGGCGCCCTAGTGCGGGTCCAGGGGGTCTCCAGCCAAATGAGGAACAGGTTTCTTTCAATTTATTTCAATTCGGGGGAAATTCACCCAACTAGCTTATATTGGAATGACTACTGTAATTAGAGTGCACGTGCTGTTTTCGCTCTATACACACGAGCTCCTGACTTACATGCTACTTTTTAAATGTCTAAATGATGCCTATTAAAATATAAATCAAGTGAGAAATGACAGAGTGGAAAACGTCAAATATATCTTATGTACACCTTCTACAAAATATTAGCCGAGAATAAAGGTACAAATAATTGTATTTAATTTATTCTCAAACGTTTAATATTTATTCATTTCAATGCAATAAAAAGAGGAACAAATGTTTAACCTCCAATTTATTTTTACATACCTAACCCTACAATTTTCAATCTTTTTTTGTCATTTCAAATGTGGATTTTGTATTATTATTTATGGGCTTGAACCTATTCTTACATATCCTCTAATTTGTACGTTTAAATGTTACTTTATAAATGCTAAAATGAGTTTGTTTGTAATATCAAGCACTCAAATCACCACTTCTCGGAAGTCATTAATTATTTATATTCCTGATTAGATTTTTTAACAAAACAGCACATTAATTATTACAGTGGCCGCTGAATACAGTTAAAAAAATGTCTTTTGTCAACCCAATATGTTTTATATTTTGGGGGTCAGTGGTCTGCATGAAAACACTTCACAACTCAATCAAGGAGTTTATTATGACTTTTCCAAACCATCGCTGCACTCATCGCAGTGCTGAAAAATAGAAACTATTCTCAAGACCAAAAGCAACAATACATCCATAAATCCTTCCAGTATGGTTTTGGCTTTGCCTTTGAAAGGATTTATGGGAAGGGGAAGTGGGAGAGTCACGGCAGACCCCACCCACTCAGGAACGTGACCTTTATTTGTCTCTGCAATGGCCTACTGTTGCATTGTGGGTTTAGAAGTTAGGGCATATATAATTAAAGCATATTTCACTTTTTCATTATAGTCACAATGTCAAAGGGGGTGTTCATCTTATCGCTTTCCTTTTGATTCTGGTTCATCTGGTTATACTTAGACACATTTTTGGGAATTGCTGTGTTAAATGTCCAACGTCCCTGCCCTATGACTCTGTTTTTTTCATTAAATTAAGTCATATTTAACATTTTTGGCCAATTCAGAATTTTCAGGAATTGCTGCGACGTCCTTATGTCCTAGTTTTGATTCTGGTTGATTCCACTATACTATGCATTCAACTCTCATAACATACTAGTAATTGGATTTTTGAAGTAATTAGAAAACTTTTCGCATGCAATTTAACACAATTGGAAAACTGACATAAGAAGAACGGTCTTTCCATAGAAAACGTTCAATCAAAGGTCGAAGAAACTTGGGGAAATGTTGTGTAACGTCCCCATTGCCCTTATTTTGATTCTGGTTTATTTTAGGTTTTATTCTCAATTAAACACAATTGGATTTTCCAGGCATTTAGAAAACGTTTACATGCACTTTTACAAAATTGTAAAACTGTTGTGTCTATTTCTAAGAAAATGTAACAAATTCAAGGCAATCAACCAAATGCCTCCTAACCATGCCAACAAAGAATAAAACCACAGTCTTTCGAAACAAACACAGCCTCTTTATACCATCTTGTAAAAGCCTCATGACCATAACTTTTCCTGAAGAATATTCACCGTGTTCCCGTCTTCTGCACATTTTCTGCTTCTGTGGTTGGAATGTACAGATTTATGGGGAATATTCAATGTTTTGTCATGTTTAAACATCCCTTTTCTGCTCTATATTTCACAGAACGACTTCGTCAAAAAGGGAAATTCTTCAGGAAACCGTTGTTTACGTCCTAGTAGGCATAGTTGTGATGCCTGGAGTTCTCCTCTTGCAAACAAAGTTTCAGCTGTTAGAGAAACGCTCTGGCCTCAGACTGAACCTTTACATAAATGCCGTCCATACACTCATTCATCCATCTATTTCAACTCTGATAAAGGACAATTCTGTTGAACCATCGCCTGCAGCCTGAAATGCGACTCTTCCCTCCTCTTCCCCCAAACAACGGCAGTTTGCAGCTAAACCCCCGACCGGCCCGGACCCTCTTTGCTCTCCACTCTGCTCGTGTTGGGTAAACACACACACTTCGATGAGATACTATCAGAGGTATCAGGTGCTTTTCACTCCTGGAATCCTTCACAAAACCCCCTTTCACTAATGCACCGCAACCTTGAAGTTATCTAAACTTTACCCTAAGGAGATGTGAGAACGCATACGTCCGAATCAGTCGAAACGGACTTTACCCTGCCAGCTCACTATAGTACAAAGTCTGGGTAATGTCCGATTCAGCCCATGTGAAAATAGAGTAGTGCGGGGAATCAGAGCGAGGTAGCGGATTAATGACGACTCCATCATGGCTGGCATGGCAAAACAAACATCTAAGGGTCAAGAAAAAGCGTCATTTTATACGAAAACGTCAAATAGAAAGTCTCCCTGGTGACAAAGTTATGGGAGTTGCTGCGAGGAAAGGTCGATGCCGATTAATGTCCGACAAATTCAAGAAATGGCAATAAACTCGGTTGTTTATGAAGCTACTTGACTGCCATGTCCTTTGTGCTATGGCCTCTCTCCTCGTCTTAACCAATCTGAGTATTTCCAGTGAGTGAGTCTTACAGTGACAATCTCAGGATCTTAATTTCCAGATATTATCCAGAGGTTATATGAGAAAACAACTAATAGCTAAAGACTTCATATGTAGGACCAGTTAGGACAAAGTAATGGCATCGAAATTGTTTCTTGAGAAGTTCAATCAATCAATCAATCAATGTTTAGTTATACAGCCCAATATCACAAATGTTACATTTGTCTCAGTGGACTTCACAGTTTGTACAGAATATCAGTATGACAATACGACACCCTCTGTCCTTAGACCCTCACATCGTACAAGGAAAAACTTCCGGAGAAAACCCACAGTTTTAAAGGGAAACATGAAAAACAAAGAAGTTGTTTGTCATCAAGTGAGAAATGACACAGTTATCGTTGTGCATAACGTCATTATGCAGTAAACAGCTTTACGCAGGAAACATCTGTAATATTCATTACTAAACACAGCAGCTGCAGAAAAGACAATACCCATCCTGTTTTTTCCGACAAGATTTAAAACCGATCATGATGTCGGGCACATATGGCCGTATTGATAAATGCGGACAAGTGTTTGAGACTTACTCTGTGGATGTGATGCTTCTGATTCGCCGTGGTGTAATACAGTTGCTCACTCTTAACCCTGTTCAGAGCCTGCTGCACCTGTGTGTGTATGTAGACCCTGATAGTCTGTGTGTGTGTGTGTGTGTGTGTGTGTGTGTGTGTGTGTGTGTGTGTGTGTGTGTGTGTGTGTGTGTGTGTGTGTGTGTGTGTGTGTGTGTGTGTGTGTGTGTGTGTGTGTGTGTGTGTGTGTGTGTGTGTGTGTGTGTGTGTGACACAGCTGCAATAGGTTAAGAGTCAGACGCTAAACCTGTTTCTGGTTCCAATTTGAGGCCAGCTCCTCGTTGGCAAATGGAAAACACTTCAAGGTGCCACCGGACCTAAAGACGGTGCCTGTTTCTGCGCTTTACGTGGTCATGTGATTTTGGAGAACAGAGGTTGTTTGCCCCAAAGGCAAGTGCACTGCACACACACACTCGCACACACACACACACACACACACACACACACACACACACACACACACACACACACACACACACACACACACACACACACACACACACACACACCACACACACACACACACACACACACACACACACACACACACACCAATGCACTGCTTGAAGTTTATAGAGGCCCAGTGACCCCATAGGTGAGCATAGCTGCATAACTGAGGCGGCCACTAAAGGGTGAGCTCAGGGAGCAAAGCATCCTGGGATGTGACTTCTTGCCAGAGCACTAAATTCTTTCATCTTTGCTCTCATATTGTAATGCATATCAGTCATAAAGAGTGTTACATCACCGCACAAACAGTGGTGCCTTTATCTCAAATCTGCCATATAGGTTTTCATGTTATGAGTTATGGCGTGTGTGCGTATTCTATGAAGCCACATTAAAACACGGCGTATGAAGCGACAAACAGAGACATCTCTTCAACGTCATGCCAGGCCATTCACCCCTCCATGCCATCGTCCATCCCTCCTCTTCTATCTAAGCTTTTTTTATTGCAGCTGCTAATGCAGCAGCCAGAACTGAAACAAAGCTAGCTTTGTACCCCCCCCCCATCCGCTCCACGCTGTCTGCTGACACTTTCACTTGTTCTCCATGTCACCCCCTAGTCCTTGTTCCCCTTCCAATCTTTCACTAAAAACTTATTTTCTTCCTTTTATAATTGTTCTCCTCACATCTGCAGCAGCAGCGTCACGCGGCCTGGCATGGCTGAAACTGGAGTCATGTGATCTGTTGCCGGGGAGAAGAAAAGGGAAGTGTGTGTCAGAAGCCCGTTCCAGGACCAGCAGGGAGGTCAGAGGTCAACTCAACTCTGATCCAATCAGTTCAAGCCGCACAAAAGACCCGACTCACTTTTACTCCGTGCTTCTTCCCCTCTTGTCTATAACGCTATCTTTCCTTTCTTCTACGCTTTTTGGCCTCTGCTCCGACCACAAAAGCCTGTGGCTGCCTGCCATTATAGATGCAAAGATGTGGTTAATAAAACTAAACATCACCAGAATATCAGGCGCCTCACCACAACAAGGCCCAGAGCTGGACATGGACCGTTTGAGGAATCAGCATAACTCTCTGTGCAACCCGCTGAGAAAATCTAAAAGAACAGGAAGTGCATGCCTTTCGAGTGTGAAATCAGAAAAGGATAAAAGTACACTCGTAAATTCATTTCCTAAATTCCTCACTGCGGGACAAATAAAGGATTTCTGATACACTTGGACAACATAGGACACGTCTACAGATTGAAAGCCAGTCTGTTCTCATACTGTTGTACTTACAAAAAGTAATGCACTATAATTCTATTATAGTCTACGTCAGGGGTGTCAAACTTAATTTCATCATGGGCCACGTAGGAATGATGGTTGCACTCAAAGGGCCGGTTGTAACTTTAAGACTATATCAAAATACATATATAAATATTTAATATATATAAAATAATGCATTATATTATATTATTGCCTCTGTATTGGATTATTATCTGATAATAACTTCATAATTAACTATGTCTGAAAGCAGAAGTCTAGGGCAAGTCATTGCAAGTCTCTTCAGTGAGAATGTCACAAAATGATTTAAAAAGAAAAGCCAAATTCTGGGGAAAAATCGACATTTTTCAAAAGAAAGTGAAATAAAAAAATAAAATTCTGAGAAAAAAGTCAAATTTGAGATGCATTGTGGGACATGTAGTTTATGGGCAACGTGCTTCTGTAAATCGCCATGTAACCGTATAAACATATTATATTCTTTCAGAGCTCTTGTGGGGCCACAGAAAATGAAGTCGCGGGCCGGATTTGGCCCCCGGGCCTTGAGTTTGACACCCCTGGTCTACGTAATCATGTGCTAGTACAGGTGAGAGGAGGATGCCGTTCGTGTGCTATTTGTTACCAGAAGGTCATTTTGACAGATGTTTTGCAAAACCACAGTACTTAAGTAACACAACTTTCGTATGCAATCTGTTTCTTTACCTAATCAAGAAGGCCAGTTTTGTTGCTTATCATAAACCAAATAGTCAAAATATACACATTTTAAACCCCAACCCCAATCTGTTTCTTAACCTAACCAAGTAGCTCTGTTGTGCAAGGACAATTTGCAGGACATTTGTAAGAAAATCCATGAAAAAATTACGAAATGACGGATTGATGGATAAAGATCAACAGGAACTTTGGTTCACATGTTTTTATGGTTACAGATACAAAACACAAATGGTCTAAATGGTAGCATTTCCAGATCTAGATCACCATTAAAACCAAATCAGCTAAAGAGGAAACATATGGAAACATCTTCAATTATTTGGGTGGAAAGTTTAAAGGGGCCTATTATGCTTTTTAGGTTTCCCTTTCCTGTTGTGTGTTATAGGTAAATGGTTTGCAAAGGCTAAGATTGTATTGGCTAGTACTCATTCTAATTGTACCTGATTAGCGGGACATCTATAAGCGGTTGACCAATCACAACAGAGCCGGCCAGCTAACCAATCAGAGCAGACTGGGCTCTGGTTTCAGACAGAGGGTGAAAAGAGGTGCTATAGCACAGGCAGTAGGAGAAAATTAAAGAGCTTTTTGAACATTAAACATGGAGACATGTCCCAGTAGAGACACTACATACTGATATGAACCTGAAAACGAGCAGAATAGGGCCCCTTTAAATGTAAGCCTTATGGGAGAGTTGTAATGCTTAATGCAACAGAAGCCTTCAGTGTTATCACGGTCAAAACATGTGACTGTAAACCGATGCTGCTACAGGTGTAGCATCAGGAAGTAAGGCAGCATTGTTCCCTGACAAAGCTCCTTCATCGACCAGAGCCATCTTCCCCGACAACAATAGCTCTTGTATACACCCTCTGTTGATCATGGGACTGAGCGAACAGCGGCGATACCGGGGGGCTGAGGGGAAGTTCAGAGGATTTGACTGGGCTGATAAAAGGGAACCAAGCTGAAAAATGTGATAGTTTTATGGATATTATAATCATGTTTAATTTCTTTTTAACCAAATGTGCTTCAAAACAGGACTTTAATTGCCCTTTGGTTACAAAACTAAGTCATCTGACACACACACACTTTACTATTTTTGAATGTACGAAGATACAAAAAGGGTAAAAAAACACTAGAAAATATACAATGTGCTCTATATATATATTCCCTGCACACTTAACCAGCTTTCTCCTCCAATATCATCCCTAAAGACAGATATGTTTATGTGTCATGTTGTGGAGGACTTTACATGAAGCAGATGCATTAAAACATCCATCTCACTTGGATGAATGTATCCCTCCCCCTCCCTTCACTCTCCCTCCTCTTCCCCCAGCCGGCTGTCGTCATCTCCAGCAACAAGTGGCCTCTTCCCCAGATGCATTTTTACATCCGTGGTAATGCAGTCTGCTCCTGACACCAAGCAATCGGAGGCGTTTCATTGATTGTGCTCCGGGGTGACAGGTATACACGGGAGGAAGTGGGTTTATTGTTCACACAAATATAACAAGTGCACGCTCACACTCGCACCTAAATACACAACGCAGCCACTTTAGAGCTCCCAAATGTTTTCCTCTTTTCACCCCTTCTTCTCTTGATCAACCTGAGTGAGCGGGGCTGCTCAAATAAAATTTTAGTGCCGTGGTAATGTTGCGGAGCAGCATGGCGCCTCAGCTAATGGGGGATCATATCTACATCCCCCCGTTCTTGCACCCAGCTCCATGCTAAACCGCAGCGTCTGTCATCATCTCGTACCGCACGCGATAGAACAGGCCTTGCAAGTTCAAATGTCCGCACATAAAATGAAAATAGAGTTACAACAATGTGATATTTCTGTGTTATGGAGGACATAAAGGAAGGTGGGAACATGTATTTTGTGGAGGGAAGGTTGGTCTCAGTGGTCGTGTGGTTCCCAGATCAGGCTTTGATTTAATTTAGGACGCATTCAATCAGCAGATAAGAGAAATACAACAATGAAAGCCCTTTGCTAAATGTACAACTTCTCTCTGTCCCTTTTTACTTCTTAGATAGACATGATGCATATTAATGTTCTGCAGAAAAACTCAAAATGTTTTATCAAATCAGAAGCCTGCCAGCTTTTTGAGTGTGTGTGTGTGTGTGTGTGTGTGTGTGTGTGTGTGTGTGTGTGTGTGTGTGTGTGTGTGTGTGTGTGTGTGTGTGTGTGTGTGTGTGTGTGTGTGTGTGTGTGTGTGTGTGTGTGCGTGTACATCATGTGAGCGCAGCATTATTAGACCTTTCTGGGGAGTTATCCATTAATTCGGGGTTAAAGTCCATTTGCATCGAGACAAAAGGGACATGGGCCATCCATCTCCGTGCTGAGGGGAAGGGGATAACAGAGGGAGGGAAAGGGGGAGGGGTACGTGTGTGTGTGCATGTGTGTGCATGTGTGTGTGTGTGCATGTGTGTGTTCGAGAGAGGGAGGTGAACTGTCCTCTTGCAGATAAATCTGTTGCCCTCAGGGGTGCGTTTACATAGGTGAGGACTGACTGTTCTGCAAGCCGAGAGTGATTTATCTGAAAATACCACCAGTTACCACACACACACACATAGAAACACCCACACACATACACATACACATACACACACATACCATGTATACATCACTTCAGGGGACATTACATTGACTTACATGCATTTCCTGGAGACTTATCCTAACCTTAACCATAACCAACACATGCCTAACCCTAACCCTAACCCTTACCCTAACCCTAACCCTAACCAAGTCTTCACCCTAAAATTAATG
The DNA here is from genome assembly GCF_902827175.1 of Gymnodraco acuticeps. Classification (NCBI taxonomy): domain Eukaryota; kingdom Metazoa; phylum Chordata; class Actinopteri; order Perciformes; family Bathydraconidae; genus Gymnodraco; species Gymnodraco acuticeps. The sequence goes on along the minus strand of NW_022990023.1, from coordinate 5,509,712 downwards.
ATTCCCCTCATGGGGACCTCTAATTTGTCCCCATGAGGGAGGCGAGTCCCCATACGTGACTGTGTAGACAGATTTAGGTCCCCACAAGTATAGTAATGCTAGGCCACACACACACACACATATATATATAGAAACACACCTATAGCACCGCTTGGAATCAATTCCTTCACTATGGACGAAGCAACCTATTTCACTTCACCAGTGTGTGTGCAAATTACCTCACAGCTGCACTTGCATGCAAACACTAATGCACACAAAAAGACATGAACACACACACACACACACACACACACACACACACACACACACACACACACACACACACACACACACACACACACACACACACACACACACACACACACACCTTACAGTATTAGAAAACAAGAGGAAAAATGACCCAACTGAACATTTGGAAGAGGATAAAAGTGTGTAGGTTAAACACACAAACTGCTCAACAAAGTCATATTAATATATTATCACAATAAACAGTATTTTAGTCCTATAGAGTATTTAATTTAAAATGATGTTCGTGGCTCATGTTGTTCTAATTTCTATTTATAGTTTGCTTCTTACACATTTACACTAGAATCATAATAGGTTTTATTACCAGGTTTACAAATACAAGGAATTGCTTTGGTGTAAGTGGTGTGAGAGACAGAAAGAAGATTACGTAGCAAAATAAATAATAATAATAATAATCACCTGCATTCTCTTGCACTATTTTATTTCTATTCTATTTATTTTTGCACTATGTTTTATTGTTTTATGTCTTGTAAAGTGTATGTTGCATTGTTGAAGGAGGCTTGGACTTCATTGCCATAACTACACTACTCTGCAAATGACAATAAAACCTTTGAATCTTACAGTATTAGAAAAATAAGAGGAAACATTTCCCAAAACTGTATATTTGGAGAAGGATAAAAGTAGATTCTCTTGTTTTTTTTGCAGATTCTTTTTTCACTGCAGCTGCCATAGATCCTCCCTCACACACCACCACAGAAAGGATTTCCTAGCAACGATTATAATGCGCACACACACGGTACACACTCACACACAGAGACGTGCACACACACAAGCTCAACGCACTGGGGCTCCCTCCAGCTATCAGCGTGGGCTTCCCCCTCCTTCTCCCTCCTCCTCCCTCCCTCCCCCTCTCCCTCCGTGGAGAAAAAGAAGGGAGAGAGAGAGGGGGAGAGAGAGAGATCCCCTCTTCACAACTCTCCCCTGGAAGCCCCAGCTGCTGGCTAGACTGCGCACCGGAATGGCGGTGTGTGGATGTGGAAATGTCTCGTTTTGCGCCAAAAAGTGGCCACGGAACGCAGGAATGGACGCAGACGGAAAGACGGGGAGAAAGAGACAATGTGTGCGCAAACCGCGGCTAGTTTTAACGTGAAAGTCGAGGGAAGAACCGGGAAACGGCTCCGTGTTTTCGAAGACAGTGAGAGGGGGGATGGGAAAGCTTGGAGAGCCTCGAGAAGTGCGCTTTTTATTCGGTGCGTAATGACACAGCGCGTCCATCTGATGGTTGTAGCCTACCGACGTGCTGTTGACGAGAAGGAGGAAGAGGAGGAGGAGGAGGAGGAGGGGGGGGGGAGATTCAACGTGTGAGGCTATACCGGCGAATACCGGGGACGGTTTCATATCCAGACACTACAACCGACACTGGAGCAGAGGCTACAGCCCCATCGCGCGCAACTTGACGCACATGGCACGCCCCTCCTCGCCCCCCCATCTCTCCTCTCCCCCTCCACACTGACAGGGAGGCGTTTGCAACAGAGCGCCATTTTCAAAAAAGCCTTCTTTGCATATGAGATTTATTCTCGCTGCAGCCGTCTCATGTTACACATTCATCTGCGCAACGAGAACACGGACTGAGGAGCAGGAAGAAAGACTGGAAATCTGGACCAAAATTCTATCTGACATATTTTGTTCTTTTTTAATTTTTTGTTGTTGAAAAGGTGAGGGATTTTCAGATTTTTATTTTGGGAATGTATTACCAACATGCACTTTGCAGCTGTAGGTTAGTAGGGCGGTGACTCCGGGGTTGTTGTTATGTTTGTTCCTTCATAATTTACACAACATTTTCATTTTATACTGTAGAAATTAAAAACACACAAATGTCATTAATTGATGTTCAAAATCAATATTAAATACGAAAAATAATTACGCAATTGTAAAAAAAAAAGACTTCACATAAAATAAAGTCAAATATGTCTTTAAAAAATACAATCCTATAAATATATATTCAATGTGAAGACTTGATATAACACATTACATGGGGCAATAGCATAGCCTATATTCCATATTTTATAAAATAATAATAAATAGTAATTTATACGTAATATGGAAATCGTTTCTATAGAATTTATAAAAAAATTCCCGATGCTTTACTTTTATTTTGGATCAATTTAAAACACTCGGTGGTGCGTTCACGGCGTAAAAACCTAAACCAATAAAACCTAAAAAAATCGATCATTGGCGGGGTTGGCCACATACGCCATGTTGAGATCCTTTGTGTGTGTGTGTGTGTGTGTGTGTGTGTGTGTGTGTGTGTGTGTGTGTGTGTGTGTGTGTGTGTGTGTGTGTGTGTGTGTGTGTGTGTGTTGTGTGTGTGTGTGTGTGTGTGTGTGTGTGTGTGTGTGTGTGTGTGTGTGTGTTAAGAGGTCTTATAACTCTGACCTTTTTATTTTTAGACAACATTTCAAATATAAGACATGTAATAATTAAATTAAGAGTCATTAAGTATTTTATAAAATACAATTTTACGATTTGAATTGCGACACATATTTGAAAAACAAAGCCGTGGAGATTTGGACACTAGTGTTAGATAAAAAATTAAAAAAACAGATTCAGAGTTTCCTCCTATTTTTTTACGGTTTAATTTGAGGGATTTCTCCTCTTGTTTCGGGTCGTCTGGCTTTATGTTGGATCTTCTTTTAAAGTCTAGAATTACAGGCTGGCTGCTTTACATAATTACACACGGAGGAGTATTCTGCTCACTTTGAAGAACACGCTTTTAGTTTTACTAATCATCACAGCAGGTAAAACAGCAGCTCATTAAATTGCGGACATATTATCCTTATTATCTTATTCGCCGTTTTTGAAATTCACTTTAAACATTTTGGACAAAAAGCAGCGTTGTGTTTTCTTCAGTCCGTTTATTTGTTTCACCGTCAAAACGCAACCGATTAGGTTTTATTTTGTGTACAAATCTCTCATAATTGAAAACAGCCTTAAAACGTTTTTGTTTTTCGGTGTGTTTGGCTAAACTTCGGTGACTTTTCATTGAAATGTGTGAGTGTGTGTGTGTGTGAGAGAGAGTGTGTCAGTGAGGAGTTAACGTGTTGGTGAAGTTAATTCAAAGTGACTGCAGCAGGACGGCCAGCTTTTCTGTGGCAGCACGATGAGGCGATAATAGCAATAATAACAATAACAAGACGCAGACTCTCTGGCGAGGAGAAACACCAAATATTAACGTTACGGTAGACTCCGGAATATATATGTATTTAATATTAATGTGTGTTTGCTACTGCACTGACACTCGCTGAGATTACTATATCTATACCTACAATTTATACTAACAGTGAACACTTTTACACAATAAATACAATTAATAAAATAAATACGGTTTAGGTTTTTCTCAATTTGCAATTTTACATAATTTTAAAATATTTATTTATTATTTGTGTGTTGGATACTGCACTGACACTCGCTGAGATTACCTATAACTACAAGTACAGTAGGCTACACTTATAATAATAATAGTAGCGAACACTTTTCCAAATTAAATACAATTGTTATTATTAATAACACAATAAACACATTTTACGTTTTTCTCGATTCTGCACTTTTTAAAAATGTTTAAAATATGTGTTTTATCAAATGTGATTTGATGACGTATGGTAAGGAAAACACGTCAAGGTGCATGAGGGTAATAGGCTAATTATTAAAGCACATAGAATAAGTAAAAGAGGAATAAACAATAAAACGATTGGGGGAAAAAGTATCAATATTTTGAGAAAATAAAACCGTTTGAGAGATAACTCAAACAAGCAAATACACCAATGAAAATAAACAAATACAGATATATGAATAAGGTCATCAAACATTTCTGATAGTTGTATACTTGTTTTTCTTCAGTTAAGCTTAGCCCTGTGGGTTTAAAAAAAAACACTAAATATTAACTTTATCAGAATAGAGATTTTAAAGCTGTATTATGTGCTGTTGTGTGTGTCCTTTTTGTATGTGTGTCACAAAAGTTTAAAATAAAAATGTTTATAAAACACTTTGGCCTTTTTCAGTTTTTTCTCTTATCGTCTTCTGACTGAGTGAAGCACACACTGTTGTTGATATGGCGTGGTGTCGTAATGATTAATAAATACATTAAATACAACTGAAGATGTTCAGTTGTAGCTTATTTGCCTTTAAAACGATCATTGTGCGTGCATGTGTGTCTACTGTGCACGTATAATTGTTATATGCCTACCTGAATTATTGAAACATTTGCAAGACAAACAAGTTGCGCGCGCGTGTGTGTGCGTGTGCAAATGTGTGTGTGTAATGTATGCAAACTAAAAGAAGGCTGCTGCTTATAATAACTCCTATTGAACACAACCTAAAGAGCAAATCGATTTAATTTAAAAAACGCAACCAGATGTATTTTTAGGTTTGTTTTGGGTTATGACTATGACGTGCCACAGCAGAGGGGTATGCTGGGATGTGTCCGCGCTCAAAGGCCCACAAACAGCCGCCTGAAACCCGGGGCGTCAGAGCTGATTTCCCGCCTCCTGCAGCCCTGATGGGCGTCATGCAGAACATCCCTATCTTCATAATTGCATCGCAGACAATTAAGAGTTAAATGAACAAAGTGGTGGGTCCATGAAGTGGAATACAATACGCACAGCTCGATCATTGCCAATAATACAAATAAAATGTCTTCTTAGATAACATGGACGTTTGGGTTCCTACATAAACCTGATTTCTTCATAAAACTCTCCAACTGAATGAGGAACTGGCACAAGTTGAAGCTTTTTTGGACAAACAATAAACTTTCTGATGTTTGTTAACGTCAGAATGGAGGTAACAATTGTTTACTTTTTTTACTATAATTTATAGAACAGTAAATGCTTTACTAACCACTATATACAATGTTGCAAACTAAGCAGATTTACTCAAGTACAATTTGGAAGAACTTGCAGTATTTTCATTTTATGCTCCTTCATAATTCTACTCCACTATATTTTAGAAGCCAGTATTGTGTACCTTTTATTCCATTGCATTTATCCTTTAGTTCCTTCAATTCAGATGTTTAGCTAATACAAAACATAAATTAACTAATAAATACAATTCTAGGTTAAAATACCCAGCAGCAGTAAACTAAATAGTTGTGATAAACACATTAATGGTTTAATTCACTGATTTCATTTTACACCGCCCATTAAGCTAAACAAGTACTTTTAGTATTAAGTATATTTAGATGCGAATACTTTTGTACAGCTTATGAATGCAGGACTTTTACTTGTAGGAGAGTATTTTTACACTGGAGTATTTCTACTTTTACTTGAGTATTTCTTCCTCTAGGCTCTTTAAATAGACCTGGTTTCTTCACCTCAACTAATACAACTCCAATTGAATGAGGAAATGGTCACAAGTTGATGCTTTTTTTGGACCCACAATTAACTTCCTGATGGAGGTTTACTTTTTTACTATCATTTAAAACCACTATTAGAGAACACAATGTGTGACTCTGCAGCCTCACTTTACATGAAAGATGCCCATTTTGGCTACCAGTTGATTGTTTGGTATAAGACAGAGGCGGAGCTGAGGGGAGGAGGGGTGAGGTGGTCCCCCCCCCCTTCCCTCACCCCAAACCCCTCTCACCCCCACTGCACTGGGATGGCCTGAGGGAGAACCCCCCACCCTATAGCGAGAAGGCACCCAGCTACGAAATACAATACAAACTCAATTAAATGCAGTCTCCGCTGCGATTTACCGCAATGAATGATAAATTGGTCGTCGTTCTCACACTGTAGGATCTCTGAAATTGCAATAATAGGCAGAATCGTTATGTCAAATATGCATAGGCTTTCACATTTACCAAATTTAGTCCAGGAGGGGCAAGCGTCTGTCTGCGCCTTTGTTTGGAAATTCCTGCTTAAATAACCAGGTTTGTCTCTAAAAGCGGTGTGTTTAAGGTCAAACTGCTACATGGGCTAAATTGCCACATTGTTACCCACGAGAGAGGACGTTGGCAGCCAAATAAAAATGTATCTACGACTTCACTTATTGCTGAAAATGCTGAATAATTTTGTGGCCGTCTAGCGTGAAATTAGTACATGGCCAAAAGATGGTTGAGCAATAAACAGTGTAAACAATAATTACAAACAGAGAGAGGAGGGGGGGAGGCTCTTTACCTGCAAGCCTCTGGAGCAGCGAGGAGAACTAAACCATGCATTTGAAAAAGTTTCAAAAAACCTATAAAACATATTTACAATCATTACCTTAAACCACGCAGTTATGTGGTGAGAAGTGAACGTTAAACCCTCAAAATGAAGAACTTTTTGTCCCACGTTCATCCAAATGATACATGATGATTTGAAGATTAGATTAAATATATTTAACTCCCTTACTAAAACTTTAATTTTATTAGGGTTGATCTGGTTTAACTGCCTCATGGTCCTGTTCACATAATGCAAGTATTTTTCAGATTATAGTGTATCTTTTTGTTACAAGAGCATTAACTGAATGATGTCCAATTTTAAACATAACGCAACATTTAAAAGACCATATTTTGTCATTTTCACATTTAAAAAAAAGCCCCCCTTGAGGGTCAATGTAACACTAATGCAATAATGGGTTAACCTAACTAATTGCAAAGTCAAAACTACCTATTGCTTTAGTCAATTCTAATGCATACAATATTTTTAACGATTAGTATATTACATTTATACAGAATATATACAATAAATATAGAAGGCTACTAAAGTACAAACATATTTATACTTATAGGAATAAAATGACTGTATTCTATATATCTCTGATTGCCAATTCTGCAAGTTCAGTCAATGCATTTCAATCTTCTCGCTGTTTTGATCGTCAGATAGCTCAAATAAAAAAGTCACTTCTCTATTGCACCCGCGATGTCACTCACAAGCAAGACAGGGTTTCATATGTGGGAGAATAATAAATAATAATAAAGGTTGGACTCCACACGCCTGCTTAAAAACTATTCATGTAAAATAATAGATTTCACCTGGTGAGTGTGTAAATACGTGGAGACCGCTGAAACTCTTGATGACTCACATCACAGCGAGTGGTATCACTGATGCCAGGTAGAGGGAAACCACCATGATGACTTATTTTTGGGTTAGCAGCATTTTTCTATCCATTTTCAAAAAGCGTGTAGATATTAAAGAATCAACGAGTGTATCCGAGTTCCCCTTCCTCCCACCAGGCTCTATTCCCTTTGAGACATTCAACGCATAGTTCAATTCTCTCCTCACTGAGGGCATAAAACAACAAGCCCACTATTCATTTGTGAACATATCTGCACATTCCTCTCTCTCTCCACACTGAATGTTTCTCATACAAGCCTTTCCCAATTATCCCGCCGTGCTGAAACACACTAATTTAATAGAACAGGAAAATCGATGCAGTATTATGCTCCCTTTTTTTAACAGACACCAGCATGTTGGAGAGCAAAATATCCTTTAAAGCGATGAATGACACTCTGCAGCAGTGTGTAGAAAATCCATGCAGACAGTTTGGTTTTAGTCTAAAAATGACAAAAAACCTCAGGATTTGTCAACAAATCAAATACTACAATTTCAAACAGACGTGTCTAATTAACGCAGGAGTCAGATGGCGTGTCAGGGCGGCTAATATTTAGGTTTTGATGGTGGGGGGGGGGGTTATATATGCGTATATACGGCCAACAACCAGAGCTGTGTATCATGGATAAATATTGATTTTTTGCAGTGGCCTGAGAAAGACAGACACACACTCACTCACTCACTCACTCTTCCCCCCCCCACCCACCCCTTCCCTCCATCTCCTCTTTATTCCATTAATCTCTGGGAGCAGTGTAAGATACTGGAGGGTTAGTGTAACATCGTGCAGCTCTAATATATTCCAGCCCTCACTTTGCCTGTGGCATCCATATGTTTAATTCCACTACAAATGTTTTGACAGCAAATGAAACTCGTTTCTTTCTCCTTTTTTGTGGAAAAAACACAATGCTATACCTTCTCTATCTGCTGCCTCTTTCTCTCAAATGTGTGTGTGTGTGTTTTAAAGAAATTATGCTTTATTTAATTGCTCGTGGACCACCTGGAGTTTCAACATTTCCCCTGGCTGATTTCAGACTCCCTCAGGTCAGATACACATGTGATGTATATAGCTGCCGAAGAGACGGGTGAAATATGCCATTTGCAATTCTAAACGGGTGTAATGCTGCATGGATTATGTTTTAAATTGTGTTGTTTGTATAAAAAAACGCCTAACATTTTTAAATAAAGGGAAATATTATGAATGTGTGGCTTTTCATTGTTCTTTACTACACACACACACACACACGACTATTTAAAGGCATCTACGAGACCTGCAGGTGTGTGTACGACAATGGACACCATCGACAAGACACTGCGCTCTCTGACACACGCACACACACAGGATCCTGGTGTGTGTGTGTGTGTGTGTGTGTGTGTGTGTGTGTGTGTGTGTGTGTGTGTGTGTGTGTGTGTGTGTGTGTGTGTGTGTGTGTGTGTGTGTGTAGGGAGGGCAGATGTGTCGACCAGGAAGGAAGGAGGCTTATGAGGTCAACAGGAGAGAAAGAGATGAGTGAGGGTGAGAGAAAGCAAGATTCCTGTGTGTGTGTGTGTGTGTGTGTGTGTGTGTGTGTGTGTGTGTGTGTGTGTGTGTGTGTGTGTGTGTGTGTGTGTGTGTGTGTGTGTGTGTGTGTGTGTGTGTGTGTGTGTGTGTGTGTGTGTGTGTGTGAAGCAGGGGGTTTCTAACGTGTGCTTCCGGTGCAGGATAGCCCATTCATCATCCTCACATGGTGGGTTTACTTTGCCAGTGATAGAGAAAGGGGTGAGGAGCAGCAGCTCTACAGGGAGAATTAATGTGTGTGTGTGTGTGTGTGTGTGTGTGTGTGTGTGCGTGTGTGTGTGTGTGTGTGTGTGCGTGCGTGTGTGTGTGTGTGTGTGTGTGTGTGTGTTGGAGGAGGGGCACGTCAATGAACGAGAATGGGACCGATGGCCAAACCAGATGTGAAGGTGTGCTGCTTTTTGCGAGAATGTGTGTGTGTGTGTGTCGGGGGTGTGTTACAGGGTCAGATTTACTCCCCCCTTTTCCTCCCCTCATAACTGACATACACATCACATGCCACCTTTCCATCCCTCCTTCCTTTTCTCCCCCATCCTCTCCGACGTAAAATCATGCAAAAACACACACAGCTGAGCGTCCGCCTCTCTACATTCCTCACACACACACACACACACACACACACACACACACACACACACACACACACACCACACACACACACACACACACACACACACACACACACACACACACACACACACACACACACACACACACACACACACACACACACACACACACACACACACACACACACACACTGGGGAAGATGCTTTAAGTTAAAGGTGTCTTGTTTTGAGATGACATCACACTGCAATTGTGTGTGTGGGTTCAGAGCGAGGTCAGGTGACATAACAGATGATCCCGTCATGCTTTCAAACAAACAGCTGCTGCCATGACAACAACTAAATATGCAACAGGCCAGGAGGAGGAGGAGGAGGAGGAGGAGGAGGAGGAGGAGGAGGAGGAGGAGGAGGAGGAGGAGGAGGAGGAGGAGGAGGAGGAGGTCAAAGGCTGGGAGGAGGAGGAGGACAGATGAAGAGTCACATCTTCCGTCAGATATCAGACTTCACACCTCCTCTCCGCAGGTTTTCCTTTTTTCTGTTCAATCCTGAATCAGCTCAACTGGAACGCTACGTTGCTTTCCTCCGAAGGCCCAGCTGACCCCTGACCAGCGGGATCAGCTGCTGTTGTTTTATGGGAAACGACAGAAAGAAAAGGATGAACCACAGCCTCCCCTACTGGCCACACACCCTCATGAAAATATCAGAATCGGAATCGGAATTACAGATATGAGGAATTTGCTTTGGTGTAAATGGTCAGAGGTGGGAGAAGTACTCAGATCTTGTACTTTAGTCAAAGTACAAGTATAGGCTACTAGAGTGTAGGAATACTCAGTTACAAATAAAAGTCCTGGACTCATTATGTTACTCAAAAGTAGAAAAGTATTGGCATCAAAATATACTAAAAGTACCAAAAGTAAAAGTAGTCGTTGTGCAGATTGGTCCATTTCAGAATAACATATATGTTTAATGATTGATAATTAAAGTGTTCTCAAAGCTGGTAAAGGTGCAGCTAGTTTGAATGACTTTGTATACTGCAGGGTAGCTTGTGAACTTACTCCAGGTGTAATTTAAGACTTATTTAAGAGTTGATTATATTTCACAATTAATTAATCCAAATCTGCAAAGTAACTAAAGGTTGGCTATTAAATAAATGTAGTGGAGTAAAGTACACTTTTTACCTCACAATAACGGTGTAGAAGTACAAAGTATAGCAACAAATGGAACGTCTCAAATCTACTTAAGTACAGTACTTGAGTAAATGTACAGTTATATTCCATGACTGTAAAGGCTGCATAAGACACAGAAAGAAAGAAAGGAAGGAGCAAAAATAGTACTCTAATAAAAGCAATTAAAACAACTATTGTAACAAATTAAAAAGTACAGACAATATTAACACAAAATATAAATATGTGAGAAACTGTAAAATATGACAAATACTATTAAGTGGAGAGCTGTGCAGATTCAAAAAGAGGTAGTGTGGAGCAGAAAAGGGTTGTGCAGGATATCATCTGATTCTGATCAACTGAACCAATTAAAGGGGAATCCGTCTGATTAAAACCCGGCAGAGGAGGTGAGATTTGATGGAGAGTTTTTCTTATTCTTTAAAAGGGGGAAACGGTGAAGGGTGAGAGAGGGGACACCGAGGCGGGGTCTCAGCGGGAATTGGGAACACCTGTGGGATTCTGGGATTCGTCATATCACAGACATGCATACACTGATGCAGAGTCAATGCGCTCTTTCTTCCTTATTTTCTACACACACACACACACACACACACATGCACACACTTTCCTCTGACCTTGTTTGGGGTCACACAGAGGGGGACTGAAATGAGTTTCAAATGTTCACATTATTTATTATTGAGTATCATCTCACTGTACAAATCCCTTGCAGATGTTAGCCTTTGGTGCAAAGCCTGGTGCTGTGTGTGTGTGTGTGTGTGTGTGTGTGTGTGTGTGTGTGTGTGTGTGTGTGTGTGTGTGTGTGTGTGTGTGTGTTGTGTGTGTTGTGTGTGTTGTGTAGGAAATGCTACAGAGAGCACATCATTCTTTTAAAAGGAAGTAGGGTTAGTGTTTGAGGAGGGTAGTGACTGCAGAAATGAGGGATGGTCTTTATGTGGCGGCGTATTTGTTTTTAAGGCAACGAGGCTATGATGTGATCAAGGATTACTAAAGTTGGAGAAATACAAATATTACGCAGATTAGCACAGTTTAAGTAAATGTTGGTTGTCAACTTGTCCTGATGAATAGATTGTTGCGGATTTTTGAACAACTGTGCCAGGATTTCCTACTTTGTGAACTCTCACTAAGCAGTTTGAACATTTTTGCAAATAGAATTAAGAAAAAAGGAAGTAATATAACGTATACATGTAGTAAAGTGTCCTGATTGCTTACACAGAGGACACTCAGATAATGCACTTTGTATTTTAGTGGTTTTAGTGCTATATGCATTGAAACTGACATCAACTAAATACAGCATTTATACATTTAATTTGACTATAATTCAGCCATCTTTGTGAGTGTGTCAGAAGGAGGTGAGAATCTCTGAGTGACTGGAGAAATTAGTGATGGTCTTTATGTGATAGTGTATTTGTTTTTAAATGCAAAAGGCAACAAGAAGCAGGGTGAAGAGGGGGGGGGGGTCCGTCACCACGCTGTCAGCAGACACACAGGCTGCTCCGTCTTGTGATCGGACCCTTGTGAGATTCATTTGAGAGAAAACTGCTTCTCGTTTTGCAAAAAGGGAAAACAAAGCCCGGTGCAAAGAGCGGGACCGGATGCTGTTTCACTAAGTGAAGAGTCTGATGAGTCAGAGAGAGATGAGAAACTGCATGGTGTGACTCAAGTTGAAGAAATGAAAATATCACGCAGGTTTTCAGAGTTAAAGTAAATGTTTGGATGTCAAATTGTCCTGGTGAAGATTTTGGTGTGGATATTTGAAGGCAGCTGTGCCAGGATTTCCTACTTTATGAACTATCATCACTCTAAGAGTTTCAACATGTTTCCAAATCAAACTTAGAAAAAGGAAATAAATTAATTGTTTCAATCTTTCAAAGTGTCCACTTGTTTACACTGAGGACACTCATATAATGTACCATTTTATTTTACTTGAGAATTTCAAGTCTTAGTGCTGTACAATTGAAACTATGATATTCTGATTAAATCCAGCATATATAAATAAAATGTGACTATAATTCAGCCAACAATAACTGGATAAACATTTAAGAATATCCAACACGTTTTTATTACCGTCCATGTGGACATTTAAATTATAATCATATTTGTTTACAAACAACAACTAAAGCCCAAATAAATTAAATAATCAAATATAAGTAATTCATAATAAGGTTTTTTTTGGTCTCTGGTTGCATTTGGGGAATTTACTCGTGACAGTATTTATTTGTATACTTTTAGAAGTATTCCTTAAATCCTGGATACATCCTTGATAACGTCACCAGCAGACGGTGAAATCATGTTTCCCAAAAGTTTGAGTTTTTAGATCCGGCTTGGGGAGGGTGTATTTTGTCTTTGTCCAATAAAACCCACACAAATCATTTGGATTATTTTAATAGGTGGCATTATGATCAAAAGGTAAACAAATGCTGCTATTCTTAGTTAATGGCATTGATTCTGTTGGACACACTCGAAAGAAAGTGACACAAAATAGTTTTCTAGGAATTCTGAATTTAAAAAAGCAGATTTTCTTAAAATGTGGAGTGTGAAATTGGCGGATTAAACAAAATCCCTCAACAAATAACTTTCTGTAGCTTTAAGGATTAGTTGAACATAAAGAGAAAGCAAGCAGGAGCACATTTGATCAATTTGCAAACATTGTCCGAATGGATTATTCCGGCCTGATTTCCCTGCTGGAGTTTGGAGGTCTGGTAGCAATGAAAGTCTTTCTAAAGGTCAGGAGTGAACTCAGTCGCCAGGCTCGCCTCGGGACAGAGGGTCAGCCGCATCCTGCAGAGCGCTGGTGACCTTTCTGATGTCAGAGTGTGTGTGTGTGTGTGTGTGTGTGTGTGTGTGTGTGTGTGTGTGTGTGTGTGTGTGTGTGTGTGTGTGTGTGTGTGTGTGTGTGTGTGTGTGTGTGTGTGTGTGTGTGTGTGTGTGTGTGTGTGTGTGTGTGTGTGTGTGTGTGTGGTGTGTGTGTGTGTGTGCCTTAAGGCAGGTCATATATAAATGTGGCCACATGTTGAGAAGGGGATCCATATCTCTCTGTCTCTGCTTTGGGATTTTCTGTTTTAGGGGAAATAAATACACATATATACTTTCACTTTTACTATCACACTATTGTATACATGTTACACTTATTAAAATACATACTGTTACTGGTACGTTTGGTTGTCTAACTGGATGTGTATTATTATAAATTGTAATTTGTGTAATTATTTATTTTATCTTTAACATTTCATGCATGCCTCTTGAAATCAATATAAAGGAAAAACGGACACATCGACTGAGAGTACAAGAATCACAATTTGAAGACAAATAGGAGAACATTGATGAACCAACAAGCGACAAGCATTTATTTCTGACTTTGTAAGAGGGACTGTAATAAATAATGACTAATGAGAATGTGTCTCCCATCTACATTTTTTATTTTATTTGTGTATTTATCTTCGTATTTGTTTTTGTATTTGTATAAATGTATTGTGTTTTCCTTTTGTGGGCATGTACTGTTTTGACTTGTGAATGATTGAAAACAATAAAAACTAAAGTGAAAAGAAAATAGGTTATGTATTCCTCTTAATTTTTAAATTAAATCTATTATTATTATTAATTTAGCTTTTTTGGCTCTTCACTTTCGCTGTAACACTTAATGTTAATGTGTGTTGAGTAAAGATGTTCTGATATAGAGGAGGAGGGGACTTTGGTACTTTGTAAAACACCTCGGGTTTCTGTTTTTGGCCCGAACACGAGAGAGTCCTTGGCAGAAGCTAAATGGACGGAAAGTAAATAAAAGTGGCCATTATGTGCCGGCTCCAGTAAATAGCTGCTCTCTTGTCTCTGAGCTTCAAAAAGAGGGGCGGAAGATGCGATCACGAGGAAAGCCCGTGTCCTTTCTTCTCCAGCCACTATAGAGGGGGTCTGGATCCCCTCCTCGGCCTCCCCCCTTTTTAGCTTTCTCTTTCTGCTTCCTGTTTCTCTCCGGCTCACTTTCTGTCATTCCTCTCTCCTCTTCGTCCTTCTCCTCTCGCTGCTCGCCCGCCCAGGGTTTTCTCAAACATGCAGGAAGGGAGAGATCAATGGTGTCCTCGGAGAGGGGGAATTACACAGCTGAATTTCGATGAGAACAGAAGAAAAGGAGGAGGAAGGGAGAACAAGTAGAGGCGGGGAAGGCATGTGAAAAGGGAGAGAGGGAAGGAGGATAGTATATCCTTTAAGGAAGAACAAAAAAATGGGAGGAATGTGGAAAACTATGTAAAAGGCGGAATGAGCCTCGCAAAAAAAAAACTGAAATTAAAATCCTTGAACGTGATGCTTCTCGAGTGGAATCCGAGGTGTGTGTTTGCATTTAGCTGCACCGAGATAACATCCATAACTGTGAACATCGCACCATAATTTGTGCTGACAAGTGAATGTCTGTCTTATTTGCTTGCTTGTGTGTGTGTGTGTGTGTGTGTGTGTGTGTGTGTGTGTGTGTGTGTGTGTGTGTGTGTACGCGCGCGTGCGTGCGTGTGTTTATGAGGGGGAATCTGCTGTTTGCATCCACACACACACAAGTGGTGAGGGAGATGAGAAAAACAGCAGCTGTACATTGAGATTTGTATAATCAGTAAACTTTTTTCCTATCCGGGTGTGATGACGTGAAATGTGTTTTCTAATTTTGGGGCTCAAATGTGACTTTTGACCTTTGCTTAAATCACTTTTCTTCATTGTTATGCCCGAACATTCTCAAGGTGTAACTGTACTTAATAATGAGTGTAAATTACAAGATAAAACATCTGCCTTCACAATGATCATATCGAGATGAATGGAATATTGTTTGTGTCTATTACAAAATATACATTCATTTAATTAAAACACTTTTGAGAGCAGGGTGTGTTTCAAGAAAAAACATCCTGGTTGTTTTTAGTGTATCACATTCTTACTAATGACTTTTTAACATTTCTTTCAGATAAAAAATAGATTTTAGATTACACTTTTCACAATGAATTCTCTGGGAAATTGCTGCCTAAATGGTGTAATTTAGTTGTGTTTGTGTGCTCTATTATATTGGGAAATTACAACTATAGGAATCCCAGAATGGAAATCATAAAAAAGTCTAACAAAAAATGTATTACTGCATGACAACAGCTACATTAAACTTCATAAAATAAAAAATTTCGCCCAAAATATGACAAACTTTAGGGCAGTTTTCTTCAGAAACCTTCACTTCCTGTACTCGTTCTACGGCATTTTGCGCCTCCGTGTGGTAAGATTTCACAAAAGACTGAGAAATATTATTACTTACAGGAAATGGTCAGCAGAGTTAAAAGCAAATGTGGCAAACTGTCCTCTCCTGTCCTCCTCCAGAGTCCGTCACCTCACTATTTCAACGTCAAACCTGCTGCCTGTTTCTTGTCACGTCTCCTCTCTGTAATCCCTTTGCGGTTGGGAAAGAAACCCCTATCACAAAAGCACTTAAAAAGCATTTCAAGACACAAACATTTAATACAAGTTTTCTGTATCACACAGAGCTATTTACTGGGTTTGTGGAGGGCGTTCAGGCTGCTGTCTATTCTGTCTGTGATGGTGATAAATCAGCAGAGCAAGGAATAATCTGAATATTGGTGGGGTAAGGACCTGTGGTAAGTGCCACTCCTAAAATCCTAATGATGCTGCTGGCACCGGAGAGCCACATAAAGCAGCGTTTCAAATGAAAGGCCTGATTTTCTGGCAGAGAAAAGGAGCAGTGGAGGAGCCCTGAGGAGAACCTGGGATCACACCGTGCTCTGAACTCTGGGCTCCAACGGCGTCAATTACCGAGAGATATACGGGCCGGACCATTCCCACCACTTTACTGAGTCCCCCTTTAGCCGCAGCCCGCCCGGACGGTAAATTATCACCTCCCCCACCATCCAAGTTCTGCAGCACTTTGGAGTCACCAGTGAGACCCTCCTCTGTCTCGGTCCGAATCTAAAGGAATTCCCTCCCTCTGTGTGCCAAACCCCAAAACCTGTGCCGAGCATGCAGCTGCACGCCCATGTGGACACGCTCACTCGCAAACATTGATTTAAACACACACAAATGCACACAAATGTTCATATGTGGGTATCCCCTGGAGCTATAGATCATGGGGAACAGGTAGAGAGTTTAGCATGCATTCACACACTCACACATATTCAGGCTGTATATCATGGCGGTGGGCAGGGAACGTCAGCACTCCCATACACAGTGAGCCTTATTGCAGAGTTTAATAGAGGAAAGCCAGCATGAATCCCCACAGTCATTCTGTTCCAGTCAAACACACCATTCACTACACTCAGGCCCTGTGTGTGTGTGTGTGTGTGTGTGTGTGTGTGTGTGTGTGTGTGTGTGTGTGTGTGTGTGTGTGTGTGTGTGTGTGTGTGTGTGTGTTAATACACACGTGAGAGTCCCTACATACTGTACATCATGTGCTTGTTTGTGTGTAGATATGTATACGATATGCAAGTATGAGAGCATTCTGATGCAAATGTTACTGCCTGTGTGTGATGTATCTCTGTGTGTGTGTGTGTGTGTGTGTGTGTGTGTGTGTGTGTGTGTGTGTGTGTGTGTGTGTGTGTGTGTGTGTGTGTGTGTGGTGGGATGGGGGCCGTATTGACCCATCAGTGCTGCTCTGTCACATCTTCTCTTTATGAGTCTGGCGGTTTAAAAACACACAGAATTTATGGTCAGTTTCGGCGCTACCTCTGACGCGTTCAGTGTGTGTGTGTGTGTGTGTGTGTGTGTGTGTGTGTGTGTGTGTGTCCTAAAAACAACTAATGCAGAACGTGAGCCTTGTTTACCGTCAAAAGAGGAATCAAACACATAAACAGACAACGTGACGAGAGGCTTATCAACACCATGTAACTCCAACCCAAGAGGGTGTTATACTGAGAAAAATAAATAATGAGAAATTCTTTATTATTAGAAAAGATGCACTACTAGTGATTATGAAATACAGCAAAACATTTCATTTAAAAAAAATGAAATACCAGTAATGCTTTAGGAAAAGCAATGGTATGAAATGTAGTTCGTAATTCATCCCAGAAAACATCTTGTTGTCACGGTGTGCAATATTACACTTTTAGATTGTTATTATTATTCATAAATCTCAATATTATAATATACAATTATTACAATAAATAAGGATTCATTATTGTTATCATGAGCAATAACCATTAAAGGATTGAGAACAAAATAACAATTATGAACAGAATGATATACCAGATTTAAAATAAAAGGGCATGTAACTATGAAAGGTGAAATAGCTAAAGCATGTTACTCAGCATTTTCAATTAACTTCCTAATGAAGTCAGCTGTGAGCTTTTCAAATAATGCCCTATGATTTGTACACACACACACACACACACACACACACACACACACAACACACACACACACACACACACACACACACACACACACACACACACACACACACACACACACACACACACACACACACACACACACACACACACACACACACACACACACACACACACACACACACACACACACACACACACACACACACACACACACACACCAACCAGTGTTTTTTAATACTGTATATAAGCAAATACACAAGGACATGGTTTGATAACTGTCAACGTTTACACAGAATACCTTAAAACCAAATGCAAACCTTATTTGGGAACGTCAGCAAGTAAAAGCATTAACGGTTTAAGTTCTGAGTTGTCATCTTCAAAATCTCACAGAGTAAGAACCCCCCTGGAGATTAACAAAGTAAATTCTTCTCCCACATATTTGAGCTTAAACCTCAGATAAGCAGAGCGAACCAGACTATACGTCCTTTATCTGAGCTTCTAGGTGCTATGTAATTGTGGACGGAGTGTAATGTGTGGTCCATTCGCTTCATTAATGGGGCAGACGTGAGCCGTTCAGCCAAGAAAACGCCTATTGTTCCCTTTACCTTCCCTTTTTTTTTTAATGTGTGGCATTAGTCAGGAGTTGTTAGTGCTAGACCATAGTGCTTTGCTGATGGTCAAATGACAAAGTCTTAATAGAACATAGGGGGACGGGCAGGACAAAGGTGGGCAATGTTCAGCTGGATGCAGCCAATTTCTGTGCGAGAGGCCTGCCTAAAAACCCTATTCATAGGCCGTCTAATGCTGCTGCGTAATTAAATGTGATTACTGGAGCAGAGGGCTCCTCTCTGCTCTCTGAGGGCCACACACAGGACTGCAGGCAGCGTGCATGCGCTCATTAAGGAGGCGCTAACAGATGTACACAAGCGGCGACCACAGGCATACCTAAAAATCCAAGCCATATCTCTCTCAGCGATACACAAACATGAACACAAGTACAACACCGTGTGTCTCCAGAATCTAAGAGAAGTATTGGTTTTGGAAGGGTATAAACTAATGGGTGGTTGGTTTTTTCAGTATGTTATCCCTCAACTGAAGTAAAAACATGAATTGAAGTTGGACTTTTTTTTAAATACCTGACTGTTTTGAGTCTCCAAAATGCAAACCAACACACGCTAAGTGACAAGGCAATAAATAAAAATCAGGCTAAACTATGACCTTCAGTCAGTGATAATCAAAAAGCAAACAAGCAGAAACATAAACAAAAATCAATTATGGTTTCCATCCACACACACACCTTGTCTGGCCCGCTCTCCGGTCCAGTTTCCTGGGCAGACACGGTCCCCTGGTGCTCATGGGAAATAGTGAGCATGCCAGGCCCCCACAAAGGCGTCCTTTCAGCCGCCCGCATGCTTGACCTGTGCAGGGTCAGCGCTCTGCTTTGTGCCCCGCGACCCCTGAGCGACCCGGGGTCACAGCGAGGGCCCGAGGTCAAATCCAGATGCCTGCGTCTAATTTCGCTCCGACTGCGTTATCCGTCCAAATCTGCCCGAAAATGTGCCCCCGCCTACCCCACCCCTAAAACCCACTACTACCTCCGCACATGACTGAGTCCTATAGAAATACATAGGTACTCTGCAGCCTAATTGGACTACTGTGGAGTAGTGCTCACACTCGAGCTTTCTCATACTCTCTCTCACACACATGCCAGCCTGACCCCCTGTAACTGCACTAATACCCCATCCCGTGGCCTTTGGTCTATCTTGAGGGATTAGGTGCAGAAAGACACACATACAAGCACAGATACACCCACACCCACACACACACACATATGCACGCACACACACACACACTTAGAGTCGCAGCAGGCCTGGCTGAGGGTCTACCTTGAGGGATTAGGTGCAGAGAGACAGGACCCTCCAGCCAATCAACCGGTCTGTCACATTGATTTTGAGGGGTCACTGGCGCACAATGGCCAGGGTTTTCCTGTCTTAACCTCTCTGATCACACACATATGCACGCACACACACATGCAAACGCAAATGTAATGACAATAAAGTTGATTTATATCATTCACGTAAAAGGCAGGGCCAGAAAACGGCTTTATGGGCGGGTTAAGTGCTGGATAAGTGTGTAAAAAAACAAAAGTGTCCCTAATTGATTACATATTTGAGTCAGTTAAAGTATGTTTCTGATGATTTTGAGAGTATGTACAAATGAATCAGACACAACTTTCTGCAAAGACATGCATCATTACAATTTTAAACCCCCGTTCACGTCTGAAAAGCTGCACCACAACTTCTGAAAATCCTCCGTCCCCGGGGGAAAGCAGACCCGGCTGGGGCAAAGCTCCCGGGTCAACCCCCACCTCTTAAACCCCTCTCTCCTTCTTCTCCTTCCTGGTCAAACAACACAATAGTCGTCTATCAGAAAGGGCACCAGGCATTCGCTTCTGACTGAAATAAACCCGGCTACAACATTTCAGGTGCTCGGCCCGAGTGTTTTCTCTGACGTCATCCACAATTTGCCTGGTCTGTTTTAGTCTTTCTTTCGGTCTCCCCCCTCACACCTCGCATCCCTGTTTCCCTTTCCTGTCGGGAATCTCTGTGGCATCTGGAAAAACAGGATTCATGCACGTCTGCTGGCATTGTTATGATTACAGAGTTTGTCATGGGTCAAAATAAAATGGGTGGAAGAGCTATCAGGCACTTTAGTTGAGTAAAAATAGCAACACAACTTTGTTTAAATACTGTTCATTTATACCTAAAAGACCTTCATTCAAAATCATGTTCAAGCCAAAGGGCAAGAGTTTTCCTATCATAAAAATGTACTTAAAGTGTCACATAAATAAAAGTACTGCAGAGAGATGACAGACGAGACTGAAATATATTACTATATGATTGTAACTGATGCAAAGGATCACAAGATGCGTTTTGACGGTTGTGAGATGATTGTTAGGTACGAAAGAAGAGAAAAATAACATTTCTATTCACTAAATGTTCACTTATCTCTGTTAGACCACTTTAGGCCTTGAGTGTTTATATTTGAGGGAAACCATCTGAACATTTTAGTGGAGAAATCACTCTTTGGTGGGAGTGACAGCAACTCAAACACATCTGAAACATGACAAAGGGCTCCAAGTAGGCACTGTTGTTGTAAGAGGTCAAAAGGCCACAGATTTGAACCATTCACGGTATCTCATGAGCTTATCATAATGTTATTTTAATGTAAAATGTGAGTAAGTAACTTCAGCTGTCAGATGTAAATGTAGGGTACAAAGAACATACATTGCTTTGAAAACATAGTGGAGTACATATTTTATAAAGCTCAAGTAAAAATACGACAACAGAGAGTTCTTGGAAAATGATGAAACCACAAATATGATTGTTTAGTTAATAACCGTCCCTTGAAATAAAAAAATTAAGTGGAAATATGAAATTTGATAATTTTTTTAATTAGGTCCTTTTTATTAATTAACTTCACTAAATTGATTCATTTATATTTACATCCATGTATTGCATCACAGGCTTGTTTATTTATTTAATAACCCCACAAGTATATGCAATAATACAAATAGCCCTTTCACAAAAGTATTTTTTTAAATAAAAACGATGTTTTCACTATAATAACTCAGTTATATATATATTATTATTTACATTTGCTTGTTTATTTATTGCCTAATTTTTTGTTCAGGATTTTTTCATAGACATATTTATTTATCAGTTTACTTCTAAGTCTCATGTCCAATAAGCACGACTTTCAGTACTGCAGTGTGACCACTAGTGGGCGCCTGAGTATTTCCACAGTAATGAAACCATCTGTTGTGTTCTCTTTCTCACTTCCTTGACTATATCTCTACTTCCTGGATACGCGTTCACAAAAAATACAGCCAGGCTGGATTTGTCATTATTTTCTTTTTTACCGAGTTTCAATTAACCTGCTTATATTTACACAAAGAGGATTTCTTTTTACAATGGTACATGGTGGTTTAATGGGTGGAAAATACAGATAATGGCGTAAGGACGAGTTACTTTTAAAGGTGAGTTGACCTAATTTACCAATAAAACTATGACGTTACTAATGGTTACCGACCGTTAGCTTTCGAGCTAAAAGTTAACTAACTTACGAATGAAACACTGAAGTCACTAACGGTCCTTGTGTGTCCTTGTCATGATAAGGACAACATTTGAAGGTGTGCCAAATGTTTAACTCGTGTTGTGTGTGTGTGTTTTTTTCCGCCTAGAGCGCCACGTCATTGTAAAAACACACACCCTGATTTTAGTCCCCAGCTTTGCCTTCAATGAGCCACTGTCTCCGTGTCTTCTGAGATTCACTCACCCACGGAGGAGCGGTCAACAAGCGGGTCAACATGACGGCGTCTAACTGGGGTCTCATCATGAACGTGGTGAACAGCATCGTGGGAGTCAGTGTGCTCACCATGCCCTTCTGCTTCAAACAGGTGGGTTCACCTGCGGAAGTTTACAGGTGCTTCGGCAAAACCCCTCCGCCAAGCAGGACCCCCTCTTTTAGCTGTTTACATTGGCGGGAGAGGGGTCTCAGTTTCTTTACTTCAGTAAAAAGCACAGCTGGAAGAAGTACTGCGTTTGAATTCTTAAGTAAAAGCAGTAAGGTAACTAAGTACATTTACTAAAGTACTGTACTTGAGATACTTGTACTTTACTTCAATGTATGTATCTTTATACTTTAACTTGACTACATTTTGAAGGCAAATGTTGTACTTTTGACTTTACTACTTTTATATTACATATTAGTTACTGTGCAGCAAGACCCCTTATTTTTAGCTTTTTACATAGGTAAACAGACAGACACTACAATTCAGAGGTAAATAGTGTACTTTTACGCCACCAAAGTACTCGAGTACTAGTACGTGAAAAGTGAACTGAAGCACTTTACTACATTCTGACACTGAGCAAAGTAGCACTATATGTCCCGCAACATATGTTTCTTTATACAGATTAGCTAATGTCATTTTTATATAGTTTTTTTTAGCCAACATTGTTGAATTAACATGTAAGCAGTATGAATGTGGGAGTTTGTCATTCAGAGCTTTTATTAACTGCATTCTATTCTATTGGGCCATTTAAACAGCTGCATTCAACAGCAGTTTTCATTACTGATTAATCCTCTGACTATATTCTCTTGATTAAACACTGGGTCCATAACATCTCAGTTCAAAGTCCAAGGCTATGTCTTTTAATGTCTTGTTATGTCAGTCCAGCATCCAAAGAGATTCAGTTTAATACAATATAAAACAGCTATAGTTTTTAAGCTGAAAACAATATATTTAGCTTTTTTGAATGGAGAATATTTTAGAAAACATTACAACATTTCTCTCTTAAAGTTGTTGGTCTTGACGTGGCTATGTAAAACTACTTTCAGTAACACACAACAAAATTGAACAGAATCAGGAACTAAAACCTCCCAAAAAAACCACAAAGCTATGAATAAACATTTCTACAAAGTGCTTTCAACATTGCAAACGTTAGCTTGACATTGATGACAGTATGCTTCATGTTGACCTTGGTGGGTTACGCGTTCTTCTTCTACGAGGATATGAGTGTGATGGGAAATGTACTTCATGAATGACTGTGCTAATTTAATCTCCTAGCGACTTCTTCATAAGATAAGTGGATGCTTGGTTGAACATTAACATCATCTCCATCTGTTCTCAGACTTCATCAAGACTCTTTTAACTCTCACCATTAAATCATTTAAACACATTATCTTAGTTTGTTGGCACACTTGTTTAAAACTGCTGTGCCTCAAAAGCTCTGCTGAAGTACCCTTTTGTAAAACACTGTAGAGCACAATGTTAACCTCCAATCACTCTTTGGAAAAATAAAATAGAGAGGGTATTCATAAAGTCACATTGTCATCAAAAATATAATTTATGAAGTATCCTTGTTATCACAGTATGTTCTCATGGAAACTGTTTGCTGCCAAGTGTTTCACTCACTACCTGCCTCCTCACCTCCGTGTGTATGCAAATTCAATATTTGTAGAGTGTTTGTGTGCAGAAGGAACAAAGAAGATAAGGGTTAGGGGTGGCAGTTCTTTCAAAGGCCTTAAAACAACTTGGAAAAATGCAATGTCCCTCTCTGTCAATGAAGAATGTTCTTCTACAAAATGGCAATTAAAAATGGATTGATTGAAAAAAATAAAATGGATTGCTCTTGCCATCATAATGTTTTTTTTCACAGATCAAATTGTTGTGTTTCTGCTATAGATTTGTAAAAAAACAACACATACGTATCATTTCTCAATATGTAATGTTGTGGGACATCCTGCACATGGACAAGCTATCCATTGTTTTTATAATAATGAAGTGTGTACAAAGGTTAACAAAAAATCCATTGACCTTTTAAGTTTTTAGTATTTTTCATTTACAGCTGACAAATGTGTTTCCTCCTGGTGTTATAGTTATACTTCATTTAGTCCTCCTGGTACTAAATTAAGTATATATTTAGACATTTAGAAGTAGGTTGCCAGTTTGAATCCAAGCCAGAGCATAACGATGTAATCATAGTCACTCTAAAACAAATGCTTATTCGATTTGAGGACATTATTTTCTCATTTAAAGGTGGGGTAGGTAATTCACTTCAGAAACACTTTTTGTTATATTCCATGGAATGCTCTTAACATCCCGATAGCAATGAATACATGAAATGCTTTGACAATAAATCCATTAAAAAACAAGTCATCTGTGGAAGCCGTGGCGCTGTAAAAAGCACGACCAATGATCTGAGCCGGCCCGGCTAAAGTAACTGGATGGCCTACCTGCCTGTCAGCCTTCATCTGTGCACAAACTTATCTCGTGCCCTCATTGGTCATGTGTGCGTTCGTGTGTGTTGGAGTACTTTCAAATTCGAGCTGGTTTCTCCATTCTTACCTACCCTACCTTTAAATAAGATTACCAGATTTTAGGATAATCAATGTGTGTCTGCTGTGTGATAACTCTCCCTCCTTCCTCTCTTACAGTGTGGGATTGTTCTGGGAACCCTCCTGTTGTTCTTCTGTTCGTGGATGACCCACAAGTCCTGCATGTTTCTGGTAAACACAGCAAGCAACACCAAAAGACGGACCTACGCAGGACTTGGTGAGTTTAAACTCGTGTAAATGTTGAATTTGCTGTAGCCGTAGCAACAAAAGCGGTTGTGAATGAACAGGCAGATTGAGTGAGCAACAGAAAGTGAAGCTCGATTTACAGAAAAGCTTATGCCTATGATAATTTCCCGACACGGCCATCTGTTTGTCCACATGTTGTTCACGCTGACGTCCCTCCCTTCTCTGCAGCCTTCCATGCTTACGGGAAACCAGGAAAAACTGTGGTGGAGCTGAGGCAAGTCTTATTACTTATTCAGTACTCATTAAGCTCTTTTTAAAGTGTTTATCACGGCTTGATCTTCTATAGAAAATGATCATAGACATATACAAATAAAGTGGTTTTATTCCCAAAACAATAAACGCTGATAATAATTTAGATTTCTCTCGTCCTCCTGCAGCATGATCGGTTTGATGTTGGGCACCTGCATTGCCTTCTACGTCGTGATAGCTGACCTGGGCTCGAATTTCTTCGCTCAGCTGTTGGGTTTACAGGTTTGAGATCTTTATTTGCTTTATTTATCTCTTAATCTTTAGACATATCCACTGCTTTCTTCTGTGTTTTCATTCACTTTATTTTGAAAGGAATACTTCCCCTGCAAAACAATCATTTGTGTATCAATTACTGACCCATTGTGTTACATCTGATTCTGGAAAAACATTGTTTTTGCCCCTACTGTAAACAAAGAATTGAAAAACGGACCATAGGCTTGATGAGTGGAAATGAATGGGGACTGTTTAAGGGGCCACACATGCACCCCTCTTCCAAGCGTGAGACTGTCTTAAATCTTTAAGTTAAGTACAAATGCTTGTGTTTGTGAAATAATAAGCATGAGCAATGAGACTTATACTGGACGAGTTATGGGAGAGTTTGTAAACCGTTTTTTAGACGGATCATTTCCGAATTCTTCCTTCACCATGGAGGACTTACAGATGAAACAAGTTTTGTCCGATCATTTTGTAATACGGTATGAGTAACAGATGAAGAAATGGTTATATCTCAAGTTAAGTATTCCAATAATCAGGTAAAACTGTAGTTGATACGATTGAGGTTATTCAACCAACTAAACATAGATACTCTGGGAGGAAGTCTATTCGAGAAACACTGTTGTATGATTGGTGACTAATCATTCAATTAATCCAACTTTATTTTTATAGCATTTTTTATAAACAAAGTGCTTCACATACCAAAAAGTAAACAAAATGAAAAATACAACAACCCCCCCAGGCCATAATCAGACTAATACATTTGTGATTATTAAAAACACAGACATCTATAATTGGATAAAACAAGAATACATTGAATATAATTAAAAACCAAATTGAAAACGTGGGTCTTGAGTTTTCTCTTTAAAGGTCCCCGATTATACAGTTTTTCATCAATATGTTATAGGTCTCAGATATATATAAAGCATGTCTGTGAAGTGTTTGGCTCCAAACACCAAACAGATCATTGCAGCATTACCCATAATCCCCTCTGTTTCAGCCCTGTTTCCAAAGTGCTGATTCTCTGTCTGTTACTTTAGATGAAAATAAGGAGCCCCTCCCCACGCCCCTCTGAGAGACATTTGGTTACAAAGAACACAATGGTGCTCTAGGAGGAGATTCAGGTGATACGGTGGGGGGGGGGGGGGTTACCTTGGTTGCTGATTGGCTAATGGTTACACAAGACAAAACATCGTTATGACATCATTAAGTGGCCAAAATCTGATCAGCTCATTTTCAGACAGGTTTTTATAGAAATGGATCAGGACGAAAAGAGAGAGAATCTTTGTTCCTGAAACTTTCAGAGTCTCTTTCCACAGAGGGGGGGGGGCACATGTTGATGTAGAAGAGACATGAAGAAGAGGGGACACATGTTGATGTAGAAGAGACATGAAGAAGAGGGGACACATGTTGATGTAGAAGAGACATGAAGAAGAGAGGACACATGTTGATGTAGAAGAGACATGAAGAAGAGGGGACACATGTTGATGTAGAAGAGACATGAAGAAGAGGGGACACATGCTGATGTAGAAGAGACATGAAGAAGAGGGGACACATGCTGATGTAGAAGAGACATGAAGAAGAGGGGACACATGGTGATGTAGAAGAGACATGAAGAAGAGGGGACACATGGTGATGTAGAAGAGACATGAAGAAGAGGGGACACATGTTGATGTAGAAGAGACATGAAGAAGAGGGGACACATGTTGATGTAGAAGAGACATGAAGAAGAGGGGACACATGTTGATGTAGAAGAGACATGAGGAAGAGGGGACACATGTTGATGTAGAAGAGACATGAAGAAGAGGGGACACATGTTGATGTAGAAGAGACATGAAGAAGAGGGGACACATGTTGATGTAGAAGAGACATGAAGAAGAGGGGACACATGTTGATGTAGAAGAGACATGAAGAAGAGGGGACACATGGTGATGTAGAAGAGACATGAAGAAGAGGGGACACATGTTGATGTAGAAGAGACATGAAGAAGAGGGGACACATGTTGATGTAGAAGAGACATGAAGAAGAGGGGACACATGTTGATGTAGAAGAGACATGAAGAAGAGGGGACACATGTTGATGTAGAAGAGACATGAAGAAGAGGGGACACATGTTGATGAAGAAGAGACATGAAGAAGAGGGGACACATGTTGATGTAGAAGAGACATGAAGAAGAGGGGACACATGTTGATGTAGAAGAGACATGAAGAAGAGGGGACACATGTTGATGTAGAAGAGACATGAAGAAGAGGGGACACATGTTGATGAAGAAGAGACATGAAGAAGAGGGGACACATGTTGATGTAGAAGAGACATGAAGAAGAGGGGACACATGTTGATGTAGAAGAGACATGAAGAAGAGGGGACACATGTTGATGAAGAAGAGACATGAAAAAGTGGATTTTGCATAATAGGTGACCTTTAAAGTGTGAACACTGTCATGTGACTCTGTCCTCTAAAGGTGACGGGCAGTTTCCGCGTCCTGCTGCTGTTCGCCGTGTCTCTGTTCATTGTCCTCCCTCTGAGTCTGCAGAGGAACATGATGTCTTCCATCCAGTCCTTCTCCGCCATGGCGCTCATGTTCTACACCTTCTTCATGTTCACGGTAAGCCCGACAACACACACACACACAGCTACACAGCGAGGCATCTAACACACTGCAGTGGAAATAGACTTTGGTTTCAAAGCTTGACAGTTAGAGAGAGGAGCCCTCGTAAAAGATAAAATGCTTTTATTAAGGCAAGGCAAGTTTATTTATATAGCACTTTTCAACACAAGGCAATTCAAAGTGCTTTACAAAAAATGAAAGACATTAAGAAAATGGCTTTTAAAATCAGTCATTAAAAAGAAAAGATAATAAAATAAACATTAAAAGAAAAAATACATGGATAACAGTTACAGTGCAGTCTAAGATATGAATTGTTCAACTAAACATTAAAAGAAAAGTCATATAAAGTTAATCATAAAGTGCATGACCTGAAATCTGCTGGACAGAAAGAAGGCGATTATTTAAGTGATTCCTACTGCAGCTAAAAATGATCAAGGTGTACAAATATTAAACACAAATTAGATAAGAAATCTGTTAAGAATAGAGTGCCACAGTGACGCGTCCTAAAACCCGGAAGTAAACTCCTTCCGGTTCCTTCGTCAAAAACCAATGCAATCTCTCCGTAGGGCTTTGGAAAATAGCTGGGAATAAGGTCTGTGGTTGAGACACATTTAAGAGACGGATCACGTTTCGTTCAGCCGGATAATCTCCACATGTCTATCCTACTTTCATCATTTTCAAATCATAAATCTAGTCGCCAGAAGCAAAATGCTAACGTTATGCTATAAAGGAACTACAGCAGGGTCGCTGCTTCAACGTCACGCCAACTTAAGATCCATATTCAAACAGATTCTAAATGGTACAAGTTGAAGCGTTTGTTTGAACAGTCTGCAGGAGGCAGGGACTTGCTTTCAAGCAGAACAGGGCAAACAAACTTAGAGGAGTGTTTACGTGTTCGGCGTAATGACGTAAAACGGCCTCGACAACTTCTGTAGTCCTATTCAGCCACTTGGTAACAACCATCGTTTTTCAGACACGTCAACTCTTCAGAAATCACCAGCGGGGTCACTGTGTTTAATGTCGTAGAGCAAAACGTGATCCGTCTCTTCAACGTGTTTCAACCACAGACCTGATTTCCAGATATTTTCCAAAACCCTACGGAGAGATCCCATTGCTTTTTGGCGAAGGAACCGGAAGTGGTAACATGCTAACTTACTTCCGGGTTTTAGGACGCGTCACCGTGGCACTCTATATACGACATTTATAAGAACAGTGGATAAAAACCTGGACTTATGGTAAAGGATCTATTTACTTGTCTTATTTATAGAAATGAAGGACAGTTTTCTTACAGCATTTTAAAAATGTTTAAGATGTTTTTTACGTTATGTGTTTTTCTAAAGTACTTCCTCACTGACATAACAAATAGAAATACTTTAGATGCCTTCACAACCTGTAATTGTAACACAGTTCATTGACTTTTTCTCTGTGTTCTAACTTGTTTAATTTTCAGGATATTGTTTGGATAATATTATTTTGTCTCTACGGTCCTTGTTCCGTTTCTGCTCCATTGTATAGAACTTCTTCCGTATCGACACGATGTTTTCTTGCTCCTTTTTTTTAAAGAGAAAATTCACACTGAATCACATCAGGCAGAAAACCATTGCTGCTCTGCTGATTCAGAGGCTTTCCCCTGGGACCGAGACATGCTTGGAAACGGCCACTAGAGACATTTTAAAGCTCTGTTAGTGCAAAGGAAATGGAGGTCACACAGTCAACTCCACTAAATCATCATCACTTCAAGGGAATTATCTTTGCTCCTTTGTTGCAAGCTATACAGCATTTAACATATAGAGAGGCGAAGTCCCGCCCATCTACTTCCGACCCATGGGACCTTATTTCGGAAAAATTATGTATTGAAGTCAATGGAGAGAGAAAGATTATCTTTCGATCCCGTTTGAATTGTGCCACGAATTACACATATGATGTTTGTCAATCTTAACAAATAATTTCCATGTAAAAAAAGTCACATTTTGTCGTAAAACTGTTGAAATATAAGACTATGAAAAATACGCAACTAGAAAGACTACAAATCCCAGAGTCCCGGTCCTGCATGCTGGCTCTTACGGAACCGACAAACTCCCCTTGTGTGTATGTACAGCTCTCAACGTGCCCAGACTTGGAGTGATTTTCACCTCTCTTAATACTTTCCGCCTCGTTCTGAAAGAAGAAGTGAAATGTTTCAACGTGACGGCCATCTTGGTGTTGGTGCGAGACGGGAGATGTAGTTCATTCAGCGTTTCACACAAAAAAAGTGTTACTAATTCGTGGCACAATTCAAACGGGATCGAAAGATAATCTTTCTCTCCCCATTGACTTCAATACATACTTTTTCCGAAATAAGGTCCAATGGAGGTCCCCCGGAAAGGAAGGGACTTCCCCTCTCTATAAGACGGTAAGTCTCCTATCCTAAGTCAGAACAACATTTCCATTTGTACATACCTTTCTGCCTCAGCCTATCAGCATTGAGCAGCAAAGCCCCTATAGCAGCTGCTGAAATATTTCTGAGGTTTACCTTAGTTATTATTTAGACAAAGCTACAACAGGAATGTAGAAAAACTTGAATATTCAAGGTTGAGGACTCGCATTAGTCACATTTTTAGCCATGTAGCTTAGCCTCAATAAGCTACATGGCTAAAATATATAAAAAACTAAACATATTCTTACTCTTACTACACAGGGAAATGTACTCATAAGCCACTAGAGTAGGGCTGTGCGATTATGGCAAAAATCATAATCACGATTATTTGTCAATAATTGATATCACGATTATTAAATACGATTATTCATTGACTTTGAAAACATCCATTTATTGAACTTTAAAACAAATACAAATAATAATTTGAACAGTATATGTTTAACTGCTGATTACCCTGAACGTAGAATTCAACTGAAAAACCAATACAAAAATAAATGATATATTTACATTTAAATAAATAATATCAAAAATAATAAATACCAATAAACAAGATCAACAAATATTTTGGAGCGCACTTCCACAAGCTACTAAACATATTTAAAAAATAAATTAGACTAAAATAAATGAGATCAAATATGTTGTGGTGCACTGTCACAACCTAGCAAAGCAAAATAATCGTTTTTTGCGATGATGTTGTTTTCGTAATTGTGGCAGGCCAAAATCGTAATTGCGATTAAAATACGATTAATTGCACAGCCCTACACTAGAGTAGCAGTTAGTGTAACTTTTTTCCAACAGAACGTCCAATACTCCACTGTTTGCATGAATCAACACTAAACACAAAGGTCTCTCAGAGTCCTAATGGATTCTCCCTTCGTATGTTCGAGCGCTGAAACATCCTAAAGAGTTTGTCTTCCAGCAGGAGATTTCTGCCTCCTGTGATTCGGCCCGTTTTCTCTTTAAACACACACAGAGTTTATGTGTGTGTGTGCCGTATTGCTGCCTCCACAGATCTCACTTCTGTCCACAGTCTCTCTGTGTGATGAGTAGCTCCGTAGCATGGCGGTAACCTGGAGCGATGGTGTGGTGTGTGGCCCAGTCCAGACCCCTAACCCTCTAACAGTGATGTATCTCCTTTCCTTCCCTCCTTTCATCCTACTCTTGGTTTCTCCTTTCCTGCTCATTTGCACCCCTTTTACTCTCCTCCACTACTTCCTCTCCTCCTCTGCACCCTTTGTTTGCTCCCCCTCTGTCCCTTCGCTGTTTTCTGATGCTTCCCGCTGTAGATAGTGTTGTCGTCTCTGCGCTACGGCATAATCTCAGGCTCCTGGGTGGAGCGGGTTCACCTGTGGCGCTTGAACGGCGTCATTCAGTGCCTGCCCATTATCGCCACAACCTTCTGCTGTCACCCGTAAGTAAACCACGGAAACTAGGGATGCTCCGATCGATCGGTCACCGATCGAGATCGGCCGATACTCACTCTCTACCGATCGATCGGTGCTCTCTAAACATGCCGATCGCGAGAGCCGATCGCATGACGTGAAATACATGACACTTTTCTCTGTGTGCGGCAAAACAAGCTCGCCAAAATGGCTTCACCGGTCTGGCATTATTTTAAGGTGTCCGAAAAAGACAGTAAAATAGCGGAATGCAACGTGTGTGAAGCAGAAATCCTGCAGCTCCGCCCGCCGGACCGGTAAGCGGAACGAAACACACAAGAGTTAGACCTAACACACTTAGCTATTTGATCTACCTCTGGAACAAGCTAAACTAGTTATTATAAATATATTTATTCTTCACTGTCGGGTCACTCATTACTAGATCAGTGAGCTGCATGAGATACTGACAGGCTGTCAGGAGAGAGAGAGAGAGAGAGGGGGAGAGAGGAAAAGAGAGCGCTTCCGCTCATTTCTCCCGTGTTATTATTCAAAGTTAATGTAAACTTGAATAATGTACATCATTTGAATGTAATAATTAAGTTGATTGTTGTTTGTGGAAGCTCCAGTGAATGAGCCCCATTAACTGAGTTTAAACATCACTTTAAATGGAAGATTTAAAGTGATGATTAAATCTTCCATTTAGGCCCCGCCCACGCGATCGGTATCGGCCGATACTGATTCCGGCGATCAGCCCCGAAATTAGCGATCGGAGCATCCCTAACGGAAACCAAACCAACAACGTAAGCGCAGCCAGGGGGGGGGGGTCGGAGAGTGAAGGGAGCCAGATGTGGGCCCTGCATCCTTAAACGCCTCCTCCCACCTACCTGAACCTTCCGCCAAATCCTCTCATCCCCATTTTTCACCTTTCTTAAATCGGGTTTGGTCTGAGCCATTCGAGCTCTGTGAGAGTGTGTCTGTGTTGGTGTGTGTGTTTTCTGGTGGCATTAGTAATAAGGCCGAGGAGTGTGTTGACCTCAGAGTTTCGTCTTGGCCGCCCCACGCCCAGGATGAGCAGCCTAGGTGTGGGCGGGTGGAGGGTTTTGGATTGTTCTGTCCTTTTTGGACTTTATCCGGTAATTAAAGGAGCAAGACGTAAGAAACGCATGCTGATCGAAAACCTGTGGGGCCGTTTTTGTCTGGATTGCCCTTTTATTTTGATCAGATATATGATTTCCCCTTTGATTCATTACATTACCTTAAATGTTCTCAGCCATGACAGGTTTTTTTGTATCAGTATGGGGTTTCTTGTCATGTCCTTCTTTCTCTCTTCTCATTGATTACTTTCATTATCTGTCTGTGAGGCGTCAGCATGGGTGCGGCCCCTCCTCCTCCTCCTCCTCCTCCTCCTCCTCCTCCTCCTCTTCCCCAACCTGTCTTCATTTGGTTCGGGCTGTAACCCCCTTCCCCTCCCCCCCTCCTTCCCCCTCAGGTGGTGCTGTCCTCGTTCAAACACGGGGTGCTCAGCGGCTGGTGGCTAGTGCAGGTCAATATGGTGCACTGGGAGGGGGTGTTTCGCTGTCTCCCCATCTGTGGGATGGCCTTCGCCTGTCAGTCGTAAGTACTCCTCCCCCCCCCCCCAGCTGCACAGGACCATGTCATAAAAACTAATCACAAACGAGATTCGAGAGGCTTCAGAATAGGGGAACATTTGAACGTAATCCAAATATCAACTAGATGCTAAAACGTGGGCTTTTTTCCACGGTCTTATTCCTGACTTTAAACAGTGAATACAATCTTACATAATTTGACTTTCATCATTCCTAACAATTTATAGTTGTTGTAGGATTTGTATTTGCAAAGGGAGACTGCTTATTGCTAATGTCCTTTCCACAGATCATCTTTGTGTGCAAATGAGCAGAATAGGGCCCCTTTAACTTGCCCTGCAGTGAATGCAGATGTCACCACTACCTGTCACTACTTTCAGTTTAATCATCGCTGAGTCACCAAAATCATTCATTTATCCATTTTCATCATCTGCATGCTCTGTCCTGTCCTCTGCGCTTTAGTGTTTGCAGTGAGTTGAGTGGGTGAGAGAGTAACCTGTGAAGGTCTAATGGGAGGTGGAAGTCTTATCTGTGATTTGAATGCAGAGCTGGGGAAGGATGCAGGGAGTGTTATGACGAGTGTTATGGCGAGGTCATTAGGGGCCAGATGTTTGGGTCTGTTTGTGTGAGAGAGAATGAGGTAAGTGGCTGGAGTGGGTGACCGTAGACTCGAGACTTATCGCACAACGCCAACATACCATTTGAGGTGTGCTCATGTCAGAGGAGGAAGAAAGTGTGTGTTTACGCATGTGCGCTTTGTGTTCCCTCTAGCAGCGCTGAGTGATATTTGGCACGGGGATTTTTTGGCCTGAGCGAAGCGAGCGCTCCGTTTCGGCGGCAGGCAGCTAAAGCCAAACCACTAATCAACACATTGGACCACCGCCATCTTACAGACACACTGATGTATTCACAGGCTGATTAAACAGCTCTCAGCACATTGGATTTTTATTACATTCATGAAATGTGTTTACTTTCAGTTAAAACATTATTTAACATCACCATTATGACGGGACGGGAGCTGGCCCTGTTGTGTTTTTGGCGCCGCGGTTTGGATGGCGAGGAGCAGTTAGCTCATAATAGAGGGACGTAAGAAAAACATGTGCAGCGGAAATATCCCTCTGTGATGCTACTGTCAGCATGCTTTCAACTCCGAGGTAATGATATTAGCTACAGCACACACTCGAGCCCTCCTAACACACTTTCCCACGTTCGTTTTGAAGACCTGCGCCGTCATATTTCCTCCATTTAAGGGCAGCGTTAAAGCATCTGAGCAGAGACTGTTGGATGCTTTATATCCTACTTATAATATGCAGTTTTCCTTAACCTTGGCGATAAGATTTACTGGTTTCCGGATTTAACAAGTGTTGAGAAAAAGCAGCACGGGACAGTGTTGGCTCATAGACGCAGAGTGTGTGAAGAGAGAACAAGAGACAGCAAGTTACTGTATCTCTTTCCCTCATTTTTCTCTATGTATCTTCCTTTATTCGATATATAAAGGAAAGGGAGAGAGGATATGAGTGTGCCAGGGAAGTCAATATTGCTCTAAAACCCTGCAGGATCTCGCTTTCATGAATACATCCTGTAAAATGAATGTTGACAGTCCCCCTCCACGCCCCACCCGCTCTTATTACAACAGACAGAAAATGACAGGGCGACAGGTACCTGTGTTTACAGACAGGCAGTCTCGACTACTGTCACCCATTCTGTCACACACACACGGTCGTATGTATTAAACACTTCTACATTCTTCACCACCACTGCCATGACAATAGTACATCCATCAACTGCACTTAAAACAGTAGTAATTGTTTGTCATTCATATTTGCAATATGTTCATTATTTGTAACATATTCCACATGTTGAAATCTTGTTGCATTCATGTGCTTGTCAGATGTCCGTACTTGAAAATAGATACATGGGTTTAAATGACGTCTCGCTGTAAAAAACGTGCCCATTTTTGCAGTTACAAATCACATTTTGCAGAAGTTGGTAGTGAAATACACTCATCAACAAACACATCTGCAACCAAAACAGAGCTTAGTAGACACATCTTATTTTGATGTGTAAAAAAACTCACTTCGCAGAGACGTGTATCATTTGATGATTGAGTGGAACAAATGGGCTTCTATATGGCTACTCAATAAAAATATCTACAGAGCAGTTCCCACTTTCAAATTGAAAGGAAGTAGACTTTCATAATGTGCTAGAAATGACACATACATACATGCATGGGTCTACTTCTCTGCTAGATTTAGAAGTGGCGCTCCCCACAGCTCACAGTTTAATCTGATAATCCAGACGGCACATGAATGCACGAGAGCAGCACCAGTGTGGTTTTGTGTGTTTGGCAGCATGCGCAGTGTTTTTGTTGGGCTGCTTGTCTCTCACAGGCAGGTGCTGCCAACCTACGACAGCCTGGACGAGCCCTCCGTCAAACGCATGAGCACCATCGTCACCTCGTCCCTCAACGTAGTCACCATCTTCTACATCACTGTGAGTGGAAATGCACTTAAACCCTACCTCCACTGGCACATTGACTGTTGCCAGTGTCACTGATGCATTTGTATCTGTTGTAAAATTGAACATGAACCCAGTTCTAAAAAACAAGTCCAACTACGTATGTATGTCCTCCTTTTTTTCATTGATTCCTTCCACCTCTCTGTGAACCAGGTGGGTTTCTTCGGATACGTTAGTTTCAC
This sequence comes from Gymnodraco acuticeps, assembly GCF_902827175.1. Lineage (NCBI taxonomy): Eukaryota > Metazoa > Chordata > Actinopteri > Perciformes > Bathydraconidae > Gymnodraco > Gymnodraco acuticeps. The sequence goes on along the minus strand of NW_022990023.1, from coordinate 5,473,446 downwards.
CGACGAAATCGCTGGCAACGTGCTGATGAACTTCCCGTCCAACCTGGTGACGGAGATGATCCGCGTCGGCTTCATGATGTCTGTGGCCGTCGGATTCCCCATGATGATCCTGCCCTGCCGCCAGGCCATCAACACCATGCTGTTTGAGCAGCAGGTGAGCTTAAAGGCCACTCCTAATACTAATAATAATAATATATATATAACTTGAAGGGCACCCGGAGAGCCCAGACTCAGGATGTAATGGCTTGCTCTTTGAACCCACATCTGACGTAAAAAATGCTGTATCCGGAATAGAAAGTCCCGCTTGTGTTTTGGGTGTAACCATACCAGTACCGTGGACTTGTGGCAACATGATGATGACATATTTAAAAAGAATAAAGGATTGCTGAAGTTACAACATTTGAATACATTTTGCATAGACGACAAGGAGAACAAGCTACCGTAGGAACAAAAGTCAAATCGTACCCTTAAAGGTCACCTATTAGGCAAAATCCACTTTTCCTGTCTCTTCTACATCAACATGTGTCCCCTCTTCTTCATGTCTCT